>NC_030417.2:16689646-16922146 GCF_001660625.3 Ictalurus punctatus | reverse complement strand
AGAATGTCTTCAATTCGTGGCATAGGGTACTACACAGTGTGCAGTACAGGGTTAATGCTCACTTTGAAGTCCCCGCATATGTGAACACCTCCACCTTTCCCTTTCTTGATAATTGGCATGATGGGTGTAGCCCAATCACTACAGTCAACCTTGGAGAGAATGGCAGATGCCTCCAAGCTTTGAAGTTGAGCATCTACTTTAGGACGTAGTGCATAGGGCTTTATGAAATCTTGCCGTTGCTGTTTCATTTAATTCAATTTACGCCTTCATGCCTTTAAGCTTACCAATGCCTTTTCAAACACTTTTGCATTAGTATTCAGGAGCTGTGACAATCTTTGGTTAGAGTTACAGTTCGTGCTGTTAAGGCCTGTTGATGATATGTTGAGGGCTTTAATGGTATGCCAGTCAAGCTGGATTTTTCTCAATCACTCCATTTTCAGTTATACACCAGACACATTTGTTGTTATCCAAATTATTTTCCTGTCTGTTTCAGTCATGCTATGCAGTTCTAGGCATGACAGATCATCTTCGTCAGAGCCTGTGCTCTCTGATTTGCTTTCACATTCAGACACATTGTGCACTTGTTTCGTTTTGTATCGGAAACCTTTGTCTTTTCCTGGTTTTCCTTTTTGGTCATGCTTTTTGTCTGTTTTGCACACTCTTTCTATGTGGCATTGTCTGTGACACTTTCTACAGACTTTTTCCTTGAACCAACAATCATTTGCATCATGAGAGGATTTACCACATCTATAACATTTCTCCCTTTTTGCACCATTTAGTGACATTTTGTGCATTTAATTTTCTACACTCTTCTTTTGTAGCTTCGATGCATCCTTGGCTGCTGTTTCCATTGAAATGGCAATGGCCAGTGCTTTTTCTAAGTCCAGGTCTTTTTCTGACAATAGCGTTTTCTGTGTGCTTGAACAATGCATTCCACATACCAGCCTGTCCCGTAATGTCAGAAAGTTCCCCTTTGAAGTCACAATGCTGTGAAAGTTTGCGTAGTTCTGCCACGTATTCAGAAATGCTCTCGTTCTTTGACTGGTTTCTTTTGTGAAATCTGAATCTTTCTGCTATCACTAATGGTTTGGGGTTCAAGTGACCTTGTAAGATGTCAACAATTTGTTTGAATGTCTTGTTTGCTGGCTTTGCAGGGGTTACTAGGTTGTGTAAAAGATTGTATGTTTTAGTCCCCAAGAGACTAAGGAGTACAGAAACTTTCTTTTCTGCCTCCACATCGTTTGCTTCACAATAAATTTCAACCCTTTCAATATACCCTTCCCAGTTTTCAATAGCACTGTTGAACACATCTATTTTCCTGATGAAATCCATTGTGTTATTTCCACTTTAGCCTGAGTGTATGTTTTTTACTGTGTACCATGCACAGTTAATGTTATTCATGCAACCATTTCGCTAGCAGTGACTGCCTGCCGTGATTCACTATATCTCTTCTATTTTCCTCCGGAGACCACCTGACATCTCATAACTGTGTATCCGACAATATTCAGGTTCGTAATTTACTCGTCGCCAATTTGTTATCTTTGTATTAGACTACAACTTGGCAAAAATAACGTAGACACTCGGAGGTAAAGTTAACTCGTGTATTAACCAGAGCAAGAGAGAGAGAGATACATCAGTGCCCATGGTTAATTACCAATCAGTAATCAATGCTAACGGGAGTGATTCCACATAAAGAAATAGATCCACTCTAAACAAATAAATGTAAATAAAAACAGAATGCGATGATTTGCAAATCTCATAAACCCATACGTTATTCACAATAGAACATAGAAAACATATCAAATGTTTACACTGAGTAAATATACCAATTTAAGAAAAAAAGAAGGTAATTATGAATTTGCTGGCCGTAACACGTCTCAAAAAAGTTGGGATGGGGCAACAAAAGGCTGGAAAAGTAAGTAATGACCACTAAGGAAACATTAAATCCACAATCACAGGCAGCTCAGTGTATAGATGAATGGATGATAAAGTTCTACATAGAACCCTTTAACATCCCTTTCAGTATCAGAAAGGGTTTCAATTAGAACCATTTTTACAAGCTGAAAAGCCTTAATTATCCAATGAACCCTTAAACTATGGATGCGCCAACTGATCAGCCGCCAATCACATTCTATGACTCAATCAGTAGGCTCTAAATTTGGTCAATCTCAAGCACCGATGGCAATTTGATGATGTAAAACATGTGAGGACATAAAACACATGATGACGTTAAACTTTAGCTCTGCTGTCATGTCATGACCAGTCTGTAATTATTACGAGGTTTCAATAAACAATGAAAAATTCGCCATGTATTTTTAAAGCGTACATTTTATGGTTTTGAAATGTGCCTAATTTTGTTTTAAAGGTCTCATACTATACATTTACATGCATCCAAGGTCAAAAAACACTTTAAAGTGCACCTATTATGGTTTTTAAATTATTACCTTCTATGCAGTGTGTTATAGAGCTGTTTGTGAGTGTAAAAAGTCTGGAAAGTTTAAAAAATCAAAGTGCATGACAAACAGAGTTATTGACTCCGAAAAGAAGGAAATGATTCTGAACAGCTGAAATGAGTTGTTAGTAATTCCAGACTTATTTCCTGTACTAACCTACTTAGGTTTGTAACAAAAAGGCCAGGATCTGGTCTTCATCGGCTGCTCACGAACGGCTTTGACCCGCCCTCAAACACTACAGTTGTGGTTGCCTTGAAAGAGTTAGATTACTGTTGTCACCAGTACCCACTTCATTTTTACCATCTTGTCCCTCTGGATCACAACCTGTAAGTTTGTTTACTTATTTATGTATATATTTTCTACCGAATGTGCCAAATGCATGATTTTGTGTTGTATATGTCAGCTGTTCCCAAACTTTTCCAGGGCAAGACCCCACAAATGACATTTGACCGAGCCCCCCCTTTTGCAAGATGTCTTTAAAACACATTAAAAATGACAACTTCTGAATATATTCCCCCTTTTTTTTTAAATTAATAATTACATCTTACATCTTTACATTACATTACATCAGGAATTGATTGTGTGTGTGTGTGTGTGTGTGTGTGTGTGTGTGTGTGGTTGTCTGAGAGTGAGAATGAATGAGAGAACATACTAGTGGGAGGGATGGGCTTGGTTGGTCTGACACAGTTTGTCAAACCTGGGCTTTATGTCTGTCAGTGCCATACACATGTCATTGTCCACATGTAGACGTGCTCTGTGTTTTGTTTGAAGTATTTTTAAAGTGGAAAAGCCAGACTAACACAAGTAAGTTGTTGCAAAAGGGAGAAGGCATTTCAGAGCCCTCTTGTCCAGGCAGGATAGTCTTTTCTTACATGCGGCCAATAGTTAGGAAGGGAAACAGACTCAAATTTCATTTTTGAATCACATGAATTTGTCATATCAATCAGTTCCTCCTGTGCCTTTAATCACATGAAGAAAAAAAAAAATCATGTATTTTTTAAATTTTCACACCAAATTGTTGAGGCCCCCCCGGCGCCCCCTTGCAGCCCCCACTTTGAAAAACACTGGTACATGTGTACAGCCAGTGCACAGCTGTTAGCTTGTTAGTTGCTAGCTTCTGCTAACCAGCTAACTCACGATTATTGCTAAACTACATATAATGTTACCACTGAGAAATGTCCTGTTCTCATCATGCTTGCGATGGTGGTTGGGGTTGATCTTCTGATGCATCACTATCGGACTCGGGCTCAAATTGATATTGTTGTGCATGTGCATGCTGTTAACCTGTTAGCTGTAGTTAGCCTCTGCTAACCGGCTAACTCACGTTATTGAAATACCTCTCCTAATCAACCGTGTGCCCAATATTACCTTCAGTTTTGTCGCTTAGGCCAGGTACACACTAGATGATTTTTTTTTTTATCTTAACCGATTTTAAAACCATGGTAGAGCACAGACATAAGACAGTTTCAAATGATTTTTAACATTATAATCCTCCGAAGACACTCACTAGACGATTCGCCAGACCGCAAGACCACACTTGTCCATAGTGATGATTTCAGAGACACACGATCTCACTCTCATTTTATCAAATGTGACTTCAGAAGAAAATATCACTCACACTTCATTTTGTTTATTAACCACATATCAGCCGCCTCATTCACACAGAAGAAGGTTAAAGCAGACTTTTTTTTTCAGACGGAGCTGAAACTAGTTATGGTAGTGGGCATTTCCTTTTTGACACACACTGACAGCAGTAGACCAATCACAACCGACTGGGACATCTGACCAATCAGAGCAGAGTATGTTCTCTGAAAGGAGGAGTTTAGAATAAATCCTTTAGAACCAATCATTTAACGAGTCGTTTTTGACACTGGGATAAAAAGGTAATGCAGCAATTTAAATTATGAGCACATAAAAGTATTTTTCGACCTTGGATGCATGTAAATCTATTGTATGAGACCTTTAAAACAAAATTAGGCACGTTTCACAATCATAATAAGTGCGCTTTAAAGTGCTCATAATTTAAACTGCAGCATTACTATTTTTCCCCCAGTGTCAAATACGACTATTTAAATGATCCATTCTAAAGGATTAAAGGAGGATTCTAAGGAGGATTCTAAGGAGGACTAAACTCCTCCTTTCAGAGAGAATACTCCCAAATGTCCACTACCATACGGAATTTCAGCTCTGTCTGAAAAGAATGAAGACCAGAGGCAGGGCTTTTTGTTACAAACCTACTTTGGTTTGTGCTGGATGTAAGTCTAGAATTATTAACGACTCGTTTTAGCTGTTCAGAATAGCTTCCTTCTTTTGTGAGTCAATAAAACAAAACAGCTATATAAAACGCTACATGAAAGGCAATATTTGAAAAACCATAATAGGTGCACTTTAAAGGCCTATTAAAATATTCATGTTACAATTAATATTTTTTGTGCTCATTAATTTGATTCTCAATTAAAACAACAATCTACAACCTTACTGAAAATAATATAACCAAGGCAACATCTGTAGTATTACATCATCTGAAAAAAAAAAGGTTAAAAGTGACGGTCAACAGAAAGCTTACATATCACTTACATAAAGCTAGAACAATCGGCATCGGGATAGGTTTTGCTCTATAATAATTACAAGAAATTGGTATCGGTATCGGCTGCAAAAATCCTGATCAGAGCATCCCTACCTTAAACCATTTGAAACCATTTGTCTCTGAAAAAAAAGTATGTTTATACAGGGCCGGCGTTACCTATAGGCAGAGTAAGCAATTGCCTAGGGCCTCGGGCTTGGAGGTGGGGCCTCAATAACCGTCATATCACTATACTTTAGTTCACCAATCAAGACGGGCAGCAAAAGACTAGGCTCTTTGTCCTTTGGATATAGATGAATTGTCACTCACCTGTAGTGACACCAATTAATGTTACTGTTTTAAAGTGGGTCCCACCCTCTGAATGTATAAAGAGATAGGGTACAATGAACAAAATGCAAAAATGCAACTTTTCTGCAGCTGACTGACTTTAACTCAGTGACTTATGATGGCCTCGAAACAGTGGCGGAGCCAGAGAGAAGCAAGTTCAGTATTTCTAAAGACCGCTCCAGCAGCACGGTAACTCTGAGACGACAGAATCTGCAGACAGAAGACTCAGCTATGTATTACTGCGCCCGCCGCCCACACACTGATGCTTCTACTTACTGTACGTGTCAATACAAAAACATAAGCATGATATAGTCACACACTGAGCTCATATTTTCATCATCAGTGTATTAGATCTAAGGAACATTGAGGCTAATACTGAACTCTATGACTTTCCTCGATGCTTAAAAGAACATCTGGAATAAGCAACATTTCCTGTAATATCACCTCTGCATAATAAGGAGACTAATGGATGGTTCTGAATTTTAACAAGTTTCACAATATCAGCAATTACACACATTAAAAAAAAATCTGTTAATGTAAAATGTCCACCATAAAAGTTGTGTGTAAGTTGTTACTATAGATTGATAAAGTACTACAATAAGCTAATTAATATAAACCTGTGATTTGCCTTTCTATAATTGTCATACCTGCTGTTATAGAAAATTAATCAACACCTTCTGACTATTCAGTTTTGAATACAGTGGCAGAGCCAGAGGGGTGTCCAGGGTGGCACCGGACACCCCTGAATATCCCATTGGCCACCCTGGTTGCCACTCCAACATTTTATTCGCAACTGGCAGTTGCTGATGCTGAGTGACATCATTTCACCTCTTGTCGAAAGAACAGTTGT
Source organism: Ictalurus punctatus (assembly GCF_001660625.3). NCBI lineage: Eukaryota > Metazoa > Chordata > Actinopteri > Siluriformes > Ictaluridae > Ictalurus > Ictalurus punctatus. The sequence goes on along the minus strand of NC_030417.2, from coordinate 16,915,932 downwards.
TGTTTTTTATGTTTGCCGGCAGCACATGCAGTTTTCTAATGAAAAACGAGCCGAGGATGAGAGAATATGGTTACAGGACACCGTAGAATAAGAAAACAACATCATATTTGAAGTAAGTTTTTAAGGTTTAACATCAGTTTTGTTTGTTGAATAACTTTTATGAGACACTGTGTGAGTTAATAAGGCTCCAATCGGTTGCCTGTAATGTTAGGATTGCACATATAAATGAGGCAATACAAGCATGGCTCCGTTTAGTTTCCTTTTATTAAACAACATCCAACAGCCTTTAACAACGTCTGTGTTCATCACCACACTGTCTCTGTTAGATATGCATCTTACTAACAGTATACATGGTACTCTCTGTATTACCAAATATAACCATACATATCCCTGTGCTACCATTACACTTCCAGTTAATCAGATTAGAGAGATCAGTTTGCAATTTAGCATGACGATCCTTACGCTTATGTCTATGCTAATAATACATGAATATATTGTGCAGTGTGTAAGTTACAGTATACAGATGGTGAGCTAATGTGTTGAAGTAGGCTACAGCTGTCAGTGTTCAGAGAGTTAACATTTAGCAGTTTGAAATGGATTAGCTAGCTCAGTTACTTCAGTTCAGAGGAGGGCTAGCAATGATCAAACTGCTAACTTAGACTGGTAGGTGATTTTAATGTACAGTTATGAAAGTGAGGATTTGTAATTAAGATAAAAATGTTGGTAATTGGATGATTAGATGTAGCATAGACTGTCATATTTTACACTGGATCAGTTAAACATGAAAAGAAAGGGAGAGATATCAGTTCTTTTTAAAGAAGCACGAACAGGCAGATCAGGTCCAAAGAGGGCTGTCTGCTTGATGCCTGCTATATCTAATTGCAGTGTGTGTGTGTGTGTGTGTGTGTGCGTGCGTGTGTGTGCGTTTGTGTGTGTGTGTGTGTCTGTGTGTGGACCCCCGAAAGTAGCAGTGGCCACCTCATGTATAAAACTTTAGTTCTGCCACTGCGTCGAAACGAACACATCCTTCAGGGGTTGCTGAGCGAAAGCCTAAACAGACACAGAAAAAAGAATGAGTTGTCATCATCTATTTTGGAGTGATTGTAATGTATTCTAAAAATAATTCGTGTCATTTCGGGAAAGATCATTTATGCTACCAGTTTATTTTGAGTTGCGTCGAGACTGTTAGACTCTGACTAGCAAATTACTAAAGTAAAAGTAAAAAAGTTTGCATTTAAAGAGAAAGAGCAAACACGCACGAGCATTACAAAAGTACCCAAATTGTCTTCTAAATTCCGCTGATGTTTACATTACTGCTCTAACATAATACTTCATATTAGTTTCAAATCATATGCTCTTGTTATATTTATTGAAAAATAAGCATACATTTTTATGAAGAAATTAACAATTTGTTTTCTGCTTAGCAAATTGTCTTTTTCACTTCCACTAGCAGTTGATTTGTGTATATAATGCATATTTAAGGTATTGCAGTGCAATATATAATATGGCTATATCTATAGTCTATATTGCTTCATTAGAGGGGTAAATCCTGTCTATACCCAGCTAGGAAAAAACAATGAAGGCACAGATGTTCATTTACTGAAGTTGTGTCCAGGAAGTGTTCATCTGTAATTATTTTTTGTCAGTGTAATTTTGTCTTGTATCCCCAACCCCCATTTTACTGTAAAGAGTAGGCAAAACTGTTTGTTATCACAAATAGTGGGTGGGTGTGTTACTGTAAATAAATTAATGAACAAATAACTGCAAAACCACCACCACCCCCCCCCCCCCCCCCCCCAAAAAAAAAAAAAAAAAAAAAAAAAAAAACAACTCCTGGCTGCCTTTAAATTTTTATTCAGTGTGGCATTATGAGTAATTTCAAATTAAATTATAATAAAGTGACTTAAAATTAAATCTAGTGAAGTTAACAATTTAAAGTAATGGGAAAAACATGTCATAGGAGACGTGCTGGGGGGTCTGCAACATAAATTTTGTTGTAAACATAAATTTGTAAACATACAAATTCAGATTTCAAATTAAAAGTTTAATCAGGGGTTTATTTGTATAAAATTAGACAATCCATCCTCGTGCTTGTTTAAATCTTTTAAATCCCCAAATTAGGTTCTCCATAACAAAGAGCCTTATCTACTGATCAACACAACACTAATATGCTACGTGTTTAATCTGACAGTCATGATGCTGGATGCGGTCATAGCATAATGTGAAGAGAGAGATTGCCTAAATGTGCAAATAGCAACAGACTGAGATGGTTGAGTTTGCACAGACTGCCCTCTAGAGGCACAAAAGTCCTGTTTTCAAGGGAAATTAAGTCATTTATAACCCTTTCTTTATGATATAGTTTGTTCTTCACTCTCTGTGAAATGTGCTTCTCTAATGTTATTTACAGCCAAAATAAATAAGCATCCAAAAAAATAATTTAAAGATATTAAATACAATTATATCACTGTGCTGTTGAATTCTCTTAGTCAGAAGGTGGTGATTATTTTTCTATAACAGCAGGTCTGACAATTATAGAAAGGCAAATCATAGGTTTATATTAATTAGCTTATTGTAATACTTTATCATTCTGTTAATAACAACTTATACATGACTTTATGAGAAATGTCCACCATACAACAGATTTTTAAAAATGTGTTTAATTTCTGATATGGTGAAACTTGCTAAAATTTAGAAACACCCATCAGTCTCCTTATTTCACAGAGGTGAGATTTCAGGAAATGTTGCTTATTCCAGATGTTCTTCTAAGCAGAGAGGACAGTTATAGAGTTCAGTATTAGTCTCAATGTTCCTTAGATCTAATACACTGATGATGAAAATATTATCTCAGTGTGTGAGGATCATGCAGGTGTTTTTGTATTGATACCTAAGTAGAAGCATTAGTGTGTGTAGCGGGCGAAGTGATACACAGCTGTGTCTTCTGTCTGCAGATTCTGTCCTCTCAGAGCCACCGTGCTGCTGGAGCCGAAATACTGAACTTGCTTTTTAGAGAATCTTTATGATAATTAGCTCCACCACTCCAAATGTGGTTTATCCACTCCAGAGTTTTTCCTGCAGGTTGTGGAATCCAAGCTGTGGTGTAGCTGTTATCAGTAACAGAGTAGCCAGATACTTTACAGCTGAAGGTTAAAGAATCTCCTGGCTTTAACATCACTGAAGTGACCTGAGTGAGTTCTACTGCACATCCCACATCTGAAAAAAACAGAGATGGCATGATTTCAGTCACAAATGTATGTACAGTAGGTTACAACTGTAATAATTTGCTAGCATCTCTGAGTTCATTATTGAAGTAAAACTCACAGGCTGAAGCTGCCCGCTGCAGAAATGGAAGGAACAACATTGAATTAAGAGCAGTGTTAAATTCTCCAGAGCCCACAGTGACCGAGACTGATTTTTCTGTATATGTAGTTGGAAGTGGGGAGGTTTTGCATATGCATTTGCCTATTTTTATGCTGGTCCATTCAAAAAAAGCCTGCTGGTTTCTGTTTTCTACAGGTTTTATAATCACAATGGAAATGTTCTTTGGTGATGTAAAAAAAGGCTGGTTTTTATATTAAAGATGTATATTAAAGATGTACGATAAATTTAGTTCTGTAAATGAATCTAAACCTCATTCAACATGGACTAGGTGCCCAAATAACTAGATGCCTAAATAAACACACACTTGTCTTATAGGAAATTATTTTATAAAAATCCAGAGAAACTTGCTTATTTGAGCATAATGTATTGTGAGTATTTTTATTTTATTTTATAAACCCAGAAGTGTGTGTCTGTTATGGGACTGAGCTCTGTTTCCTATCTCTGTGAATAACTGTGTGCATAGTTCTCACTCTGACATACAGTGAAATATTGCTGTGTTTAAAACAGCATGTAGGGAGAACTTTTATACTGGCTGGAGCTCATTACACAGACACTGGGGAGCACCGAGGAAAGTCAAATAATTCAATAATAGGCTTTTTCAAAGTAATGTGTGTTGTATTTTATATATAAGAACTGACTTAAGTAAACTTACAGCAGTATAAATGTCCAGAAAACATTCACAACAAGCCACATGCAGTAAAAGTCAGGAAGTGGAAACATGTGAGTCATACAGTAGACAATCAAAAAGTTTAGGTTCTTTGACCTCCATGAATACACTGCTAATGAAAATGTGATTTTGTGACTATAGCAAGCATGTGTTTTTGTACTGATGTCTAAGGAGAAGTATCACTGTGTATGTCAGGCACAGTAATACACTGCAGTGTCTTCTGTCCTCACACTGTTCATCTGCAGATACACCTGCTTCTTACTGTTGTCTCTGGAGATGGTGAAGCGGCCATTAACTGCACTGGAGTAATATATGCTACCACTGCCCCCTGAGATGGTTGCAACAAATTCCAACCCTTTTCCAGGTGCCTGTCTGATCCAAGCCATCCAGTAGCTATCAAAGTCAAGTCCAGAGGCTGTACAGGTCAGTTTATGACACTGATCAGGTTTGATGATCACTGAATCAGACTCGATTAGTGTCTGACTGCAGGAATCTGAAAAAGAAGAAAACACAAAGATTGGTGTTAAAGTAAAAAAAGACAAAGAAATTGTTTTGTTTAAAATATAAAATAAATGATAATACTAACATTGAATGAACATTGCTAGAGCAAAGTAATTAAAAACTCTGCCTAGTCCCATCTCAAATAATTAAATTGATTACTGTTGTTGTAAATGAACACAAACTGCTGGTATGTTGTTGAGCGGAACATATATGAGCATAAATGGATCAAATGCAGAATATCATTTGCATGGCACGCCCATTAGAGACATAAAAATATTCACAGAGAAATAGCCATGAAGAGAAATAGCTTACTGTAAGACTCCAGCTGTGTTTCATGCTGTCAAGTCCATAACTGCTCTTTACTACTTTATTAGATATCATGTCCTTTTAGTACATCACTGTGTATCACTGTAACACCCAGAAGAACATGAAGTTTTCTGATCACTGAACAACACAAACATGCCCAGTCCTTTCAGAAACTGTCATTTTCAGCTGTGTGTCTAATCCATGTTATCCGACACAAAACTGAATGTAGTTCCAGAAATAATGCAGGTCACAAATCATCACTGTTGTTAAAGCTTTGTGAATGATGATGATATAATGTATAACATTTAGAGTTATTTATTATTTCCTTTGCAGGGTAGTGTAATGAAATATATTATAATACTATGACAATATTAGCAACAAAGAGCAATTGTTTTAGAGTTGTTTAATGTGAGTGAGATGATGGTTGAGTGAGATGGGAGAAAATTGCAGTCTGTGAGGAGAGAGAAGCTGAATGTGTATTTATGAGCAGTTAGAGGTGGTTTAGTTTATACAGACCTTTACCTAAAATACAAAAGAAGCAGAAGAGCTCAGTGACCGATTCAGTAAGAAATAAAACATTTGGGGGCATGCTGTTATAGGAAAATAATCAAGGGCAGGTTGATGTGACGCATCCTCACTTGAAGCAGCTCATTGTTCCCATCTTAATGTTAATTATTTTCCTACAGTAGCATGTGTAGATGTGCTTAATTTCTCTAATACCTCTCGTATGTGTTGTGCATTGAAATCAACATCAGGAATTAGTCATTAAGAAACATTTTTTTAAATCAGAGTTATCATTTAATTTAAAAGCCAGTTATTGTGAGTACCATTTAAATTCAATTATATGAAAATCAAAAACTACTTTCGAACATGTGAAGTAAGTGGAATGTTAACTGGACATTCAGATGCTTTTCATTTAAAACAGCTGAAAAGATAAATAATATATTCTCAACTATGCACTGAGTATAGGTTTCTATTAGTTTTTGTTAAATGATTATCTAAGTGTCTAGGCTGAAATGTTTATAATGCTGGGATGAAGATGACACTGCGACTTCTTTTGTAATACAGTAATACAGTAATACACAGCTGTGACTTCAGTCTGCATGTTCTGTCCCCATAAAATCACGGTGTTACTAGACATGTCTCGAGAGATGACAAACTTGTATTTAAGTGAATTGTTCTAATAAATACCCCATCAAAATCAAGCAAGAGCCAGCAGCAGCAGTGTAGCTGAAGTAAACATGTTTGTGTTGAAGAAGGACTAATGAGAACCACATCCTCTCTAGACACGCACGGTGCTAATAACACAAGAGGAAATGGAGATTTGCGTAAATATTAAGGAGAAGCAGAGTTGAGTCCAGCACTGCAGCTGTTAATCACAGTCACATTTTGGCTCTATTTAACATCATTTTATTGTGATAAGTAATTGAAGTATCTACTATTATTACTAACTCAATAGGTAAAGTTTGTCACAACAAACTACGATGTTGGCATGAAAAAGCAAGTCTGCTAAGGAGTTGCTAGACAGATGCAACGGTGTTCTGGGTGGTTGCTAGGCTGTTGCTAGGCTGTTGCTAAGGTGTTGTAGGGGGCTAGGGTCTCACTGGGGAGTTCTGGGTGGTTGCTAGGGAGTACTGGGTGGTTGCTAGCGTAATCTGGGTAGCTGATAGGGTGTTATGAGTGGTTGCAAGGGTGTTTCTAGGGTGTAGCTTGGGTGTAGCAGCATCCCTTTTGTATGTGGACAGTGTTCCAATGCTTTTGGAGCCAGACAGCATTCCAATGCTTTTGGAGCCAGGCAGCATTCCAATGCTTTTGGAGCCAGCCAGCATTCCATTACTTTTGGAGCCAGTCAGCGTTCCAATGCTTTTGGAGCCAGTCAGCGTTCCAATACTTTTGGATCCGGGGAGTGTTCCAATACTTTTAGAGCCATGGAGCTTTCTATTTGTTTTGGATCTAGGCATCATTCCAATACTTTTGTAGCTAGGCAGCATTCCAATACTTTTGTAGCTAGACAGCGGTCCAATACTTTTAGACCTAGACAGCATACCAATACTTTTGGAGTCAGACAGTGTTCTAATTCTTTTGGCGCTTGGGAGTGTTGTAATTGTTTTGGATCTAGGCAGCATTCCAATGCTTTTGGGGCTAGGCAGTGTTCCAATAATTTATAGCTAGACAGCATTCCAATACTTTTGGAGCCAACACGTGTTCTAATACTTTTGGAGCTAGGCAGCGATCCAATATTTTTGGAGCTAGACAGTGATCCAATACTTTTGGAGCTATGGAGTGATCCAATCCTTTTGGAGCTAGGTAGCTTTCAAATACTTTTAGAACTAGACAGTGTTCCAATACTTTTGGAGCTAGGGAACGTTCCAGTACTTTTGCAGTTAATCTAGCATTGTGCTAGATAGTGTTCCAGTACGTTTAGAACCATACAGTGTCCCAATACTTTTGGAGCTAGAGAGCCTTTCAATACTTTTAGAACCAGACAGCGTTCCGATACTTTTGGAGCTGGGGAGCATTGTAATACTTTTTGAGCTAGATAGTGTTCCAATACTTTTAGAGCTAGACAGCGTTCCAATGCTTTTGCAGCTTTACAGTACTCTTGGAGCTTGGCAGCGATCCAATACTTTTGAATACTATGTGAAGTAGCAGACTGTTAAGATTCTAAAGAGGTGTTTTAAATTATAAAAAAAAATAACTATAAATCTAGTGACCAGATGGCAAAAATCTAATTTCCTTAAGCAGCTCGACACTGAAACTATTCTCTTCTCCTACTTCTGTTTCTCAAAATTCTAAAATAATCTGCCTTAAGAAATCAAGTCAGGAGTGAGGCAGGTGACTCGGCTTCTCTACGTCCAGGGTGTACACTCAGTGCTCCTGGATCGACTCTGGATCCACCACTCTGACCAGGATAAAGTGTTTACTTAAGATGACTGAATGAATAATTAGATGTCTCATAAATTTAAATGATTATATCTTTAGTTACAGTAAATATATCCTTACACATCTCACTCCAGTAGAGTTGGTTCTCTGTTAATGAGAGCACAGACATTTGTTCTATTGTGGGCTCCTGAACACAAACCTTTAGAGAACTGGAAATAAACTGATTAAAGCTGTTAAAGCCAAATTTACAGTATACAGACATAATGTGTGATCAGAAATGATAAACTATTGTTATGTTCATAACATCTGACCTTTACAGAATCTGAATACTGCAGTAAGACTCCGTAATAACTAAACATTACAATGTATAATACATATTCATTTGTTTCTGGTTTGTAATATAAACAATTGAAAACTATATGTAATTGAGCAGTTTATTAAACACAGTAAGAGGGGATTATTTTAATAATTTACATAAACGACAAGAGTAATGACTTGTTCAGTAAAATGCTGTATGAAAAATATGAGTGTGGTTTTTGCACAGCTGTTTCCTCAGTTCCAGTCACTGTGGCTTCTCGGGCGCAGTAATAAACCGCAGTGTCCTCTGTCCTCAGACTCTTGGCCTCTAAGTACTGTGTGCTTGCTGGGACGTCTTCTGTCAAGGTGAACTGGTTCTTCAAAGTCTCTGCATATTCTGCATTATTAGTACCAGCATTCATCCTACCAACCCATTCCAGAGCTTTCCCTGGTTTCTGTCGGATCCAGTGCATGTAGCTGCTTGTCATATCAAAACCATTTATTTTACACGAGATCTTCACAGATTATTCAGGTCTCTTTACTACAGCAGGAGACTGGTCCAGTCTGATCTCAGCACTGGAAAAACCTGCCATATAAAACAATCAAAAATAATTATTAATACATTAAATCATACACTTATTGGTAAACATATAAAGAAGTCTCAGATACCTCGTGTTAACATGAGCATAAAAATGCACTGCTGAATGACGCTTAGCCCCATAATCAAACTCTGTGATGGAAGTTCTGTAATTCAGTTTGATGATATGCGCTTTATCTGAGCAACAAGCTGATTTTATGTAGAGCAAATAATAACAGGATGTATTTGCATAGACTTCCTTTTAACCAATAGAGTCAGGTCTATAATATGAACCTCCACAGGCTGATTTTGCATGTTTCAAGGATGAGAGCGATGTCCCATTTTACAGTTTGCCAGTTCAGCTTAGTGGTTGTTTTTAATAATTGGTGTACATGCAAGTAACCTTCAAAGTTCTGATTTATTCATTTCCATCACTTTAGAGATGGTTGTTAATTATTAATGAACATATTTGACAGAACTGTGCAAAAGACTTTTTCACATGAAAAGAAATGTTGTACAGTAAGAAATGAAATGTTTCTACATTTAAAAAATACTATAAAGTGCAATAATAAACAGTAATAAATGAAACAAAGTCAATATTTAGTTTGACGACCCTTTGCTTTAAAAACAGTAGTTTCAAGTACACTTTCTGCAGTTTTATAAGGAAATGAGCTGGTAAGTTTTATTGAGCATTTTGCAGAACCAGTCACAGTTCTAGAGACTTTGCCTGTCGCGCTTGCTTCTAATTTTTGGAGCAAAACCCAGCAGCCTTCATTGGGTTTTTTTGTCTGAAACGTGGTCTCTTATGTAATATGCTTCTTTCTTTACTGACATACAAACATTTTTCTGTAACATTTAATTTTGTGCTGGAAAACTAATGTTTGGAAATATAAAAAGTTTTTGTAGTGATTCGATAATGTAGAAGTCATAAAATAATTTGAAAAAAAAAACTTGAACAAAGTTTGTACTTCTCACTTTTCAAAGTGAAACCATCGTGGTGGAAGGATTAGCCGCTCAATAGTATGATAAAGTTTGTATTAAAATATGGGTGCCTAAAACTTTTGCACAATACTGTATGTATATATATATATATATATATATATATATATATATATATATATATATATATATATATATATATATATATATATAATGTATGTATGTATGTATGTGCGTGTGTGTTTTACTTCAAGAAGCAACTGAATGCTTTTTCATTCAACATTTACATGTTGTCTTTTATATTTACATAAGCTGTCTGAACTGATATGTTGGGCGTGTTATTGCTGCTGTTAATTAGATGATGCCTCCTGCATTTGACCATTTTACCTCAGTAGAAGTGAGCTACTGCCCTCTATAAGTGCAACAACATTTACACTTTGTTTCTCTTCCTGCAGATGTGTGTTTTGTACAGAGCTGAGTGTGTGGAGCTTCTATCACTGATACCAACATCCACTGTACACAACTCAGCTTCAACAACTTGCTCAAAAGCTTTGCAATGGATTGACATATTATTATTGATGGATTAACTGTATATGGTATAAAACTGGTGATTTAAACTCTTCAGCTGCTCTCCTCATCACACACACACACACACACACACACACACACACACACACACACACACACACACACACACACACATACAGACCTTCCTAATATAAGAGACATGAGTGGAGGAGTGGAGGATTTTAATAATTTGCATCATCAACTTCTACATGATCTTGAAGACTCAGGTTTACTATTTTATAAGTACAGTATATAATGGACTCTCACCATAAATGGATTAAAAAACAATAGTAACAACAAAAACATGTAGCATTGATGATATGGTGACATTTTGTGTGAGGAGTAGGGATGTAGTGATATGAATATATTATTTGGAATGAACTGATAATGTGTTCTGAACAGATACTAAAACAAATAGGAGGTTTGTTGTTTTATAAATTTTGCAAGAAATCTGGTTGACACTAGAGGTGTGTATTGCTACTGGGATGCCTATTAGTGTGTTTGAATTTCTACCTCCAGGGGCTTTTTTCCACCACTTTATTTGTTGAGCTCTACTGCCTCCTTTAGTTGTTTGAAATATCGTACCTGTATAAATTGTATTATTCCTCACATTCTGGTTCACTGATTAATTTATTCCAGTTGTTTATTAAATATTCCATACAATGTAGAAATTAATAATAGTTAAAAATCAATAGTCTTTAAAGAATGTATATTTTATTTTATTTTAAAAATGACTACTGTGTGTTTAAAAATGACACAAGCTATTACTACTTCATTCCAGTGGAAGAAAGTAAAAGTTTGACTGAGATGGTTATTAGTTACATTGAGAGGATGTCTCTAACATGTCTCAAAGTTTTTGTAAGGAGAACCCACTATTCTATATCACTGTGCCTCTTGCGTAGTAATACACAGCTGTGTCTTCAGTTTGCAGATTCTGTCCTCCAATTGTTATTGTGTTAGTAGCAGTGTCTATGGAGATGCCGAACTTATATTTTTGTCATTGTAATATGCACTACCACTGTAATGCATGTATCCAATCCACTCCAGAGCTTTTCCTGGAGGTTGTCGGATCCAAGCTGTACCATAGCTGGTAACTGAATATGAAACCTTGCAGTTGATGGAGAGACTCTGGCCTGGCTGGACTGTCATGGAAGCAGGCTGAGTCAGTTCTTCCCCCTGCACATCTGTGGAGGAAAACACATGGTGATCTCTCACACAGTATATGCTGCACATTTATTGTTATTTTAGTAAATGAATGAATTTGATAAAGCACTCACAGGAAGCAGCTGCCAGCAGGAGCAGTAGAGATGTAGAGAACATGGTGTGTGTTGTTTGTACTGGGGTCTTCTCTGTTCTCCAAAGTTTAACACATCTCCACCACATCTCATAAATAGAGTGATATCCAGCCCTGACACTTGTATTTGAATATGTGGTTATGATGGGAGGAGAATGTATTTAAAACATGTTTAAATCACGGGGATGAGATTCATCTTATGGGTGATATGTGGCTTTTTAATAAAAGAAAAGTTTTCTTTACCAGCTACTAGTTTCAATAATATAACACACACACACGTGCACGCACACACACACACACACACACACACACACACACACAATTGTTTTTTTGTACTTACTTGGGATATTTTTAAATGATTGTAGCTCTTTCTTCACAGTATAAAAATCACCAGGTGAACTACAACTTAATGACTTCATACCACTGCACTGAATCTTCAATTTTGATTTGTTGATTAATTTTAGGTTTATATTAATTAGCTCATTGAAATACAGTATTGTTTCTGTTGTAATGACTTGTATACAGGAACGTGTATGGCAGTGCTCCGTTTAAATTCGCTACCGATTTTAAATATGTGGGTAATTGTTGATGCAGTAAATGTAAGGCGATGTTTATTTAACATTTATGGAAGGAGTCTCCAGTGTCTACATTTTATAACATTTAGAGGGAAAAAAATCCAAAATGTTTTCTGCCACTGGAAAGTGTTCACGACAGAGGAGTTTGCATTCAGAGAATGGCTGTGCATAGCTATTATGATGTAGCTAATAACATGAACTTACCTTTTGTGCCAACATTATAATTGAATAAAATGCATGGTGTCATTCTTTAATTAATAAAACATTGCAATCGTGTGCACACTGCTGTGGTATAAGAGGAACAAAGGATGAGCTTCTATGTTGGTAACATCACCCTATAAAACATAAAATCCAGATGATAAAAAAGTAAAAACGTGCAGCTACGTTGGAGATTATGGTTTTGTTGGCCACTGCTTAAATCTATACTACAAACTATTCATAAAATTAACTGAATTTAACCTTTTAGGTGTCATTTAAGTGATTTACTTATTTATTTGATTATTTTTTGTTTAGACTTGGATTGAAAAATTGTTGTCTTTGTATGTCTTTCTGTTATAATGTACACATTTTTTTTTTCATTCAGAAGTTCTAGTAGGCGTTTGTATGAGGTGTTTTTGTATAGGGATGGTGTTGATCTGTCTACCTTTGTGGATAACGAGCGCAGTAATACACAGCTGTGTTTTCAGTCTGCATGTTCTATCCTGTTAATGATACTGTGCTGCTGAATGTGTCTCTGGAAACCTGATAGCTCCTTTTCAGTTTCTCACTGTATAATGTGCTACCGCTACTACATATCCATCCAATACACTCCAGAGCTTTTCCTGCAGGTTGTCGTATCCAGTCTGTACAGTAGCTGCTATCAGTTGATGAATATCCAGACACTTTGCAGGTCAGAGACATTGACTGATCCGGGGTTAACGCTGTGGATCCGGGCTGGATCAGTTCAACACAGTGAACACCTGTTAAAGAAAATTTATTTCGCAAAAACAAAAGCTATACAGTGAGGGAAAAAAGTATTTGATCCCCTGCTGATTTTGTACGTTTGCCCACTGACAAAGAAATGATCAGTCTATAATTTTAATGGTAGATTTATTTGAACAGTGAGAGACAGAATAACAACAAGAAAATCCAGAAAAACGCATGTCAAAAATGTTATAAATTGATTTGCATTTTAATGAGGGAAATAAGTATTTGACCCCTCTGCAAAACATGACTTAGTACTTGGTGGAAAAACCCTTGTTGGCAATCACAGAGGTCAGACGTTTCTTGTAGTTGGCCACCAGGTTTGCACACATCTCAGGAGGGATTTTGTCCCACTCCTCTTTGCAGATCTTCTCCAAGTCATTAAGGTTTCGAGGCTGACGTTTGGCAACTCGAACCTTCAGCTCCCTCCACAGATTTTCTATGGGATTAAGGTCTGGAGACTGGCTAGGCCACTCCAGGACCTTAATGTGCTTCTTCTTGAGCCACTCCTTTGTTGCCTTGGCCGTGTGTTTTGGGTCATTGTCATGCTGGAATACCCATCCACGACCCATTTTCAATGCCCTGGCTGAGGGAAGGAGGTTCTCACCCAAGATTTGACGGTACATGGCCCCGTCCATCGCCCCTTTGATGTGGTGAAGTTGTCCTGTCCCCTTAGCAGAAAAACACCCCCAAAGCATAATGTTTCCACCTCCATGTTTGACGGTGGGGATGGTGTTCTTGGGGTCATAGGCAGCATTCCTCCTCCTCCAAACACGGCGAGTTGAGTTGATGCCAAAGAGCTCCATTTTGGTCTCATCTGACCACAACACTTAAACCCAGTTGTCCTCTGAACCATGCAGATGTTCATTGGCAAACTTCAGACGGGCATGTATATGTGCTTTCTTGAGCAGCAGACCTTGCGGGCGCTGCAGGATTTCAGTCCTTCACGGCGTAGTGTGTTACCAATTGTTTTCTTGGTGACTATGGTCCCAGCTGCCTTGAGATCATTGACAAGATCCTCCCGTGTAGTTCTGGGCTGATTCCTCTGTTCTCATGATCACTGCAACTCCACGAGGTGAGATCTTGCATGGAGCCCCTGGCCGAGGGAGATTGACAGTTCTTTTGTGCTTCTTCCATTTGCGAATAATCGCACCAACTGTTGTCCCCTTCTCACCAAGCTGCTTGGCAATGGTCTTGTAGCCCATTCCAGACTCGTGTAGGTCTACAATCTTGTCCCTGACATCCTTGGAGAGCTCTTTGGTCTTGGCCATGGTGGAGAGTTTGGAATCTGATTGATTGACTGCTTCTGTGGACAGATGTCTTTTATACAGGTAACAAACTGATATTAGGAGCACTCCCTTTAACAGTGTGCTCCTAATCTCAGCTCGTCACCTGTATAAAAGACACCTGGGAGCCAGAAATCTTTCTGTTTGAGAAACTTATTTCCCTCATTAAAATGCGAATCAATTTATAAAATTTTTGACATGCATTTTTCTGGATGTTTTGTTGTTATTCTGTCTCTCACTGTTCAAATAAACCTACCATTAAAATTATAGAATGATCATTTCTTTGTCAGTGGGCAAACGTACAAAATCAGCAGGGGATCAAATACTTCTTTCCCTCACTGTAAGTAACCAAAACTGTATTATATGTCAAATGTAAAAACACTTACAGTGTACGGCTGCAAGCAGAAGCAGGGATGTAGAGATCATGGTGTGTGTTGAAGCAGAATAAGTAAAATCTCTCTGTCTTAAATATATATATCAGTGAAGGACATTTGCACAGAGCCACTCCTTATATTGGAGAACATGTGAAAGATTCTTCCATATGAGAAAACCTCCCCATGTCTCAAATATGTCTAGTCTGAGATTTTAAATATATAATAATTTGTTCCGTGTCTATTTTGTGTTAAATATATTTATCAGTCCTGTTTGATCAACTCATGGAGGTGTTTTCAGGTGAATAAGCAAACACACTAGAATATGACCCCATTAATTAAGGAATAAAACACAGCAGGGGTACTGTTACAGGGAAATAAGCAATGACATGGTGGTGGGATGAAGCAGAGTTACAGTTACAACCATAAAGTTTATTTAAAAATGCATCTTGTTACAGAGAAACCGCAAAGACCATCCTGATTTTTTCCATACTGAAAAAGTAAAAGTTAAAGCTTCATGCAATGATTCATTTTCATTTTCAATCTTGGTGTTACGTTTCCGCCGGCAGATGGCGCTGCGGCGTCAAAGCGCTAAGACTGTTGCAGCGTGTGCACGAGACTCTTATATATGGACACGCGCTTTTCGTTTGCTGTGATTCCTTCCCTGTTTAAGCGTGGGTTGAAGTTCGAGGGTGTGTCTTAATTTACTCAAGGTGTCTGTATTTTAGTGTGATTAAGTTGGTTATTTAAACCCCTCGTGTTGCTGTACACGGTGCGCAGCATTATTCGTATATGCTTGAACGCCGCAGCTTTAAATTCCATATTTAACCCAGTTAACCGTTTCCAGTTTAGATCGTGTTTCCTGCGTTTTGTCTGCTGTGTTGTAAATAAAGACCCTGCTCCTGTGCTTACTTCCTGTCTACAAGCCCTGTGTCGTTACAGAATACTGTGCCTTAAACCATGGAAGTAGTAGGAGAGCGCCTTGTTGAGAATTACTGGTATTCCTGGGTCTTCCCGTGACCGGAGGAGTACCGAGCAACGATAAGAAAGCAGCAGGAGGAGTACCAAGCTGTGCTAAGGAGGCGGCAGGAGGAGTTGCAGTTTAAGTAGTGGGAGGATGAACTAAATCAGATACTCCGCAACGTGGAGGAAGCGCTTCGCCCCTGTCCCATAGTGCCGAACAGCGCTCCACCTTCCGGCTCTGCTGAGAACCCAGTCACGCTGCCCAATCCGGAACCGAAGGCTGGCCTAGAACACTTTTTTGGGGGGGTAACCGCACCCTCGGAGCTCCAGCTTGAGGCCTACAGGGAGGTCTCAGCTGTGGCGCTCCATCCCAGGTTAACCTGGCGACCTCTGGGCCCCCGTCTGAGGTCAATTTAGCGGCCTCAGAGCTCCAGCTTGAGGCCTAGAGGGAAGTCTCAGCTGTGGAGCTCCTGCACGCCGAGGAAGCTGTCCCGTCATCCAGCCCTGCCGAGGGGGCTGTCCCGTTGTCCAGCTCCGCTGAGGACGTCCCTCCGAGCTCCAGCCCCACTGGGGGCGTCATCCAGCGTCCCAGTCCCGCTGGGGGTGGTGCTCGGCCTGTTGCTGTGCACAGCGCGCAGTATTATTCGCTACTATGTTCAAGCATACACAAATTGTTTAGCATGCTAGTGGTCTTATTTCGAGGGTTCTCGTTCCATGCCTATACTTTAAGTTCCATGTTTAACCCAGTTAACCTTGTCCAGTTTAGACCGTGTTTCCTGTGTTTGTCTGCTGTGTTGTAAATAAAGATATTGCTCCTGCAGTTACTTCACTTGGTGTATGTACTCAGTAAGCACAGACTTTGGTCCTCTGTGGGAATTTGACAGTAAGAGATCGTCTCAGTGTTCATGTTAGTATTTAAAATGTATTTAAAACATGGGGATGAGATTCATTTTATAAAGAACCTGTGGGTTTTTAATGTAACAAATCTTTTCCATGCCAGAACGCTCTTTACCAACTTCTGTTATTTATATTATCAATAATAAAGGGTATTATACATATAGAAAAACTTGCAACAAACATTTTATGGTAATAATTAACTGTGCTTGAAGATATTGGTATCATAGAATTAGGGTTAAGGGGCAGTTAGTATTTGTACTGTGTGTGCGCTTTATTTCCTCCCCTGTTTTGTTTGTACTTGACTGATATTTTCTAAGAAACTATGTTGGTTATTTTCCCCACAATATAACGTTATATTAGTCCTTTAAATCACAGTGACACTAACAAGGATGAAGCAGCAATACATGGCCATGTTAATGTTTCTGGCCTTTTCTGGTCTTTAGTATTTATTTTATGTACATGTTGGCAGGGGGAAAAAAAAAAAGGAGTGACTCTTAATTTCATTGTACATATGTATAGTGACAATAAAGGCATTCATTCATTCATTCATTCTTTTGTGGGTCCCACAAGCTGCATATCTGACCACCCGCTCCTGTGACTTTATTATAGCTGATGCTTGTCCTGATGCACACATCTAGTTTGAACTTTTCTCACAACTTCATTTTTTCCTAATCGTAAGAATTCCAACCACATTGTTTCTTACCATTTTATAGACATTTGTGCTGTTAAAGGTTTTAGAATGAAGGTAATATTCAATTTACAGACTGAAGTACAAATAAAAGGTTTTACAAACACAGTGCTGTTAAATTCTCAATTCAACAGGAAATAACTTTTCTTGTAAATGTTCCACAACATTAAATGTAGAAATAAAACGAATGTTTTAGTTTTTAAACAGTGTTGTACAACCTTTAATCTCTCAGTCACTTTAACTGCAACATGGGTAGATGTTGTGTAAAGAGCGCCTCTCAGAGGACTTAAAGCATAATGAAAAACATAATATTTATTTCTAATGAGGGTGCAGTGTTCGGATATTATATCAGATTAAAGAAAATGGAAAATAGAGAAATTAAAAAAGAAAACCCTCCTTTTCTAGAGCTGAAAAAACTAATTGTCGAAGGGGCCCGAGCAAGGTGGACTCGCAGGGGTAGATAAGAAAAGTCGTGCATATGTAAAATAGACACACACACTCGCACGCACACAGAAAAGGGTTTGGAAAACTTCATGTAGTTTAATAAAAACACATAAAAGAATTACTTTTTAACAATCATGGGTTTTACTTAAGATTTTGGGGGATGCATGGTTTTTCTATTCATGGCCCAGTGGATTTGGGTAGCCTGGGTGCCTTAGAAGCAGTAGGGATCTGGGGAGTTTGCATGCCATATGACATTCTGTGGTAGGTTTGGGCAGCCGCATCTGAATATCTTTTCTTCATGAATGGCACAGAAACAGATGTTTGAGTGGATGCGTTAATTCTTCTCTTTGAGGGGGGAACAGCAATGCGTGTCTGTGTGGATACCTCCGTTCTCTTTTTCCTGAGGGGCAGCACGGTTAAACATGTTTGAGTGCCAGAATCCACTTTGCGCCTTTTTGAGATGGGGCCCGGTGAAGTGGGTCTGGGAGGGAACTGTCGGCGTTTTCCTTTTGATGGAAGATCCAGGATTCTGTTTAGAAGAACCCGGGTCGATGAGTTTGGATCGTGCATCTAGAAATAAGAGATATTAAAATACGTAAATGCATATAAAATATACATAGGGCTGGACAGAGCGCAACAGGGAGGATAGATAAGGAAAAGGCTGTACTTACCCATGGCTCAGGGAAAGGGAGAGAGATGCGGGGGAAAGGGGGGGTCTTCACGCTGGTAGGAGATAAGAGGAGGCCTCCCAAGTGTAGTAAATAATAAAGAAAACAGATATTGGCTTTTTATTACTATGACGCTGTTAATGATGTCCGCTTGAAAGAGAAGAGCAGATGCAGGCAAAAGTTTTCATTAGAAAAAACTCAAGGGCCCGTCAGAAAAGACGTAAGAGAAAAGGTGCAAGCTAAGATAAGGGCACTCCCTAAAGGTACATGGATGCTTTAATTGTATATAGGACACATTGTATATGATTGTATTTTGTTGCATGTTCTGCTTTTTGAGTGGAGCGTGTAACCCTGGGCCCAGCCAGGTTCATTTAGCTGTCTTGCTGACTGCCGAATAAACCTGCTTCTTCTAATCTTCTATGTTATTTCTCTAAAAATACAAGTCAGATTGCTTAATTAATTTCATAGTTTAATTTTGTGAGCTAGCAGGGCCAATGCAGGCTGAAGTCACCCAAAATTTCCTGCAGCAGATATGTAAATATAAATATATACAGTGCAAGTCAAACATTTAGGTAAATTTTTTTGTACTGAGCAAGAAGTTACAAGGCCAGGGCCAGCTTGTCAGTGTTGCATATGACAGTGTCAGAGCATTCGCAACAAAACTTGCGTTATGGAAAGCCCAGCTTTCTCAGACAAACCTCTGCATTTCCCAGCATGCAAGGCGCTCATGGATTCAGGCACACCATTCAGTGGTGAGAAGTATGCTGATACCATTCTAAAGCTACAGGAAGAATTTGATCACAGGTTTGCAGACTTCAAGACACACAGAGCCACGTTTCAAATTTTTGCTGACCCCTTCTCCTTCGATGTGGAAGATGCCCCCCCTGTGGTTCAATTGGAGCTAATTGACCTGCAGTGCAGTTCTGAACTCAAAGCCAAGTTCAGGGAGGTGAGTGGAAAAACAGACAAGCTTGGACAATTTATGAGAGAATTGCCCCCCACGTTCCTTGAGCTTTCCAAGATGTTCAAGCGAATCATGTGCCTTTTTGGGAACACCTATCTGTGCGAAAAGCTCTTCTCCACTATGAACTTTAATAAATCAAAGTTCAGGTCCAGACTTACAGATGAGCATCTTCGAGCCATACTGAGGGTCTCAGTTGCTTCCTCCCTCAAGCCAAATGTGGCTCAGCTGTGTAAGAGGAAGCGCTGCCAAGTCTCTGGCAGCAAGGAGTAGGAGGAAGTAAGAGAAACCTATGTTCTGAAGAACCGTTCATGTTCTGCATGTTGAGAATAGTTATTACTAAAGATTAAGAAGATTGGATCGGTTGTACTGTTTTTGGAATACTTGAAATCCTTTTTTTGTGGAATACTTGATGCGGCCCTGCCTCACCCATACTCTACCTCCAGCGGCCCCCAGGTACAGTGAGGGAAAAAAAGTATTTGATCCCCTGCTGATTTTGTACGTTTGCCCACTGATAAAGAAATGATCATTCTATAATTTTAATGGTAGATTTATTTGAACAGTGAGAGACGGAATAACAACAAGAAAATCCAGAAAAACACATGTAAAAAATGTTATAAATTGATTTGCATTTTAATGAGGGAAATAAGTATTTGACCCCTCTGCAAAACATCACTTAGTACTTGGTGGCAAAACCCTCGTTGGCAATCACAGAGGTCAGACGTTTCTTGTAGTTGGCCACCAGGTTTGCACACATCTCAGGAGGGATTTTGTCCCACTCCTCTTTGCAGATCTTCTCCAAGTCATTAAGGTTTCGAGGCTGAAGTTTGGCAACTCGATCCTTCAGCTCCCTCCACAGATTTTCTATGGGATTAAGGTCTGGAGACTGGCTAGGCCACTCCAGGACCTTAATGTGCTTCTTCTTGAGCCACTCCTTTGTTGCCTTGGCCGTGTGTTTTGGGTCATTGTCATGCTGGAATACCCATCCACAACCCATTTTCAATGGCCTGGCTGAGGGAAGGAGGTTCTCACCCAAGATTTGACGGTACATGGCCCCGTCCATCGTCCCTTTGATGCGGTGAAGTTGTCCTGTCTCCTTAGCAGAAAAACACCCCCAAAGCATAATGTTTCCACCTCCATGTTTAACAGTGGGGATGGTGTTCTTGGGGTCATAGGCAGCATTCACCCTCCTCCAAACACGGCGAGTTGAGTTGATGCCAAAGAGCTCCATTTTGGTCTCATCTGACCACAACACTTTCACCCAGTTGTCCTCTGAATCATTCAGATGTTCGTTGGCAAACTTCAGACAGGCATATATATGTGCTTTCTTGAGCAGGGGGACCTCAGGGGGACCTTGAGCTGCAGGATTTCAGTCCTTCACGGCGTAGTGTGTTACCAATTGTTTTCTTGGTGACTATGGTCCCAGCTGCCTTGAGATCATTGACAAGATCCTCCCGTGTAGTTCTGGGCTGATTCCTCACTGTTCTTATGATCATTGCAACTCCACGAGGTGAGATCTTGCATGGAGCCCCAGGCCAAGGGAGATTGACAGTTCTTTTGTGTTTCTTCCATTTGCGAATAATCACACCAACTGTTGTCACCTTCTCACCAAGCTGCTTGGCAATGGTCTTGTAGCCCATTCCAGACTTGTGTAGGTCTACAATCTTGTCCCTGACATCCTTGGAGAGCTCTTTGGTGTTGGCCATGGTGGAGAGTTTGGAATCTGATTGATTGATTGCTTCTGTGGACAGGTGTCTTTTATACAGGTAACAAGCTGAGATTAGGAGCACTCCCTTTAAGAGTGTGCTCCTAATGTCAGCTCGTTACCTGTATAAAAGACACCTGGGAGCCAGAAATCTTTCTGATTGAGAGGGGGTCAAATACTTATGAGTGGGACAAAATCCCTCCTGAGATGTGTGCAAACCTGGTGGCCAACTACAAGAAACGTCTGACCTCTGTGATTGCCAACAAGGGTTTTTCCACCAAGTACTAAGTCATGTTTTGCAGAGGGGTCAAATACTTATTTCCCTCATTAAAATGCAAATCAATTTCTAACATTTTTGACATGTGTTTTTCTGGATTTTCTTGTTGTTATTCTGTCTCTCACTGTTCAAATAAATCTACCATTAAAATTATAGACTGATCATTTCTTTGTCAGGGGGCAAACTTACAAAATCAGCAGGGGATCAAATACTTTTTTCCCTCACTGTAAATTAAGTTTGAGATCCCTGCACTAAAACAAAACAATCACAAAGCAAAACAGCAGCGGCGTCACATGTAGTGTCTACGGCTAGAGGTTTGTCTTAGAGAAGACTTAACTCAACTCCCCACTCACCTTAACACAAAGATCACAGTATCAACCTAAATGTACCAAGTCCCAATGTGAAGAAGGGAGAGGTGCACTTACTATTAGACTGAACAAACACCAGACGCGAAGGTGTATAATTACTCACAGGTACCGCGGCTCGATATACATAAACACATACATACATATACACATCATTCAGCCACCGGATAAATGTTGCGATCACTTTACGTGATCTCCAGCGCCAAATCACCACAATGCACGCGCCACCAGCGCCGCTCTAAGACTATAAACAACAAATTAACCTTGAGATATTCACCTCATTACACCGTGAGATAAGCCTCAATGTACCTGAATGGGGCTGAGAACCGAAAATGCCAAGGGCGCGAAGAACTCAGAAACACCAAGACACCTATTTACTTATCAAAAAAAGGTCCTTAAATAATCTGGTAGCTCTCATCCTATTGGTCTGCCGAAACCATATCCCAAGCAGAACCAATAGGACAGCCAAATCACTTACCCTGCCACACATGGTTACGCCCTTACCTACAGGTTTTAATAATCACAATGGAAATGTTCTTTGGTGATGTAAAAAAAAAGAGTTAATTTATATATTAAAGACTGAATATGTAAGTCAAATTTAGTTCTGTAAATGAATCTTAACCTCATTCCACATGGACTAGGTGCTCAAATAACTAGATGCCTAAATAAACACACACTTGTCTCATAGGAAATTATTTAATTAAAATCCAAAGATACTTGCTTATTTGAGCATAATGTATTGTGAGTATTTTTATTGTCTTTTGTAAACCCAGAAGTGTGTGTCTGTTATGGCATTGATCTCTGTTTCCTATCTCTGTGAACAACTGCTTAGTTCTCACTCTGTCACAAAGTGAAATATCGACGTGTTTAAAACAGCATGTATGGAGAACTTTTATTTATTTTATTATTGGAAGGAGGTCATTGCACAGGCTCTTGAAAGCACAGACAAAAGTCAAAGAATTCAAAATTAGGCTTAAGTAATGTGCATTGTGTTTTATATAAGACCTGACTTAAGTAATCTTACAGCAGTATAAATGTCCAGAAAACATTCACAACAAGCCACATGCAGTAAAAGACAGGAAGTGGAAATTTGTCAGTCATACAGTAGACAATCAAAAAGTTTAGGTTCTTTGACCCTCATGAATACACTGCTTATGAAAATGTGAGCTTGTCATGTGACTATAGCAAGCATGTGTTTTTGTACTGATGTCTAAGGAGAAGTATCACTGTGGGTCACGGGCGCAGTAATACACTGCAGTGTCTTCTGTCCTCACACTGTTCATCTGCAGATACACCTGCTTCTTACTGTTGTCTCTGGAGATGGTGAAGCGGCCATTAACTGCACTAGAGTAGCGTATGTTACTGGTATCGTAGGTTGCTGCAACAAATTCCAGCCCTTTTCCAGGAGCCTGTCTGATCCAAGCCATCCAGTAGCCACCAAAGTTAAATCCAGAGGCTGTGCAGGTCAGTTTATGGGACTGATCAGGTTTGATGATCACTGAATCAGACTCGATTAGTGTCTGACTGCAGGAATCTGAAAAAGAATACTCAAAGATTGGTGTTAAAGTATAAAAAAAAGACAGAAAGAAGTTGTTTTGTTTAAAATATAAAATAAATGATAATACTAACATTGAATGAACATTGCTAGAGCAAAGTAACTCAAAAATCTGCCTAGTCCCATCTCAAATAATTAAAACAATTACTGTTGCTGTTAATGAACACAAACTGCTGGTTTGTTGTTGAGCTGAACGTAAATCACATAAATGGTTCAAACACAGGATATAATTTACATGGCACGCCCACTAGAGACATAAAAATGATTCACAGAGGAAAAGCCAAGTAGACTCCAGCTGTATTTCATGCTGTCAAGTCCATAACTGCTCTTTACTCATTAGATGTCATGTCCTTTTAGTACATTACTGTGTATCACTGTAATATCATTTGATAAGGATATCATTTGCATGGAACTCCCACTAGAGACATAAAAATATTCACAGAGAAACAGCCATGAAGAGAAAGAGCTTACTGTAAAACTCCAGCTGTGTTGCATGCTGTCAAGTCCACAACTGCTCTTTACGCATTAGATTCATTTTAGTACATCACTGTGTATCACTGTAATACCCAGAAGAACATGAAGTTTTCTGATCACTGAACAACACAAACATGTCCAGTCCTTTCAGAAACTGTCATTTTTCAGCAGTGTGTCTAATCCAGGTTATCCAATACAAACTGAATGTAGTTCCAGAAATAATGCAGGTCACAAATCATCAATGTTGTTAAATCTTTGTGAATGATTGTATAGTGTATAACATTTTGAGTTATTTATTATTACCTTTGCAGAGTAGTGTAATTAAATATATAGTAATACTATGATAATGTTAGCAACAAAGAGAAATTGTTTTTCAGTTGTTTAATGTGAGTGAGATGATGGTGAATCATTGCAGTCTGTGAGGAGAGAGAAGCTGAATGTGTATTAATGAGCAGTTAGAGATGGTTTAGTTTACACAGACCTTTACCTAAAATACAACAGAAGCAGAGGAGCTTTGTGACAGATTCAGTAAGGAATAAAACACTTGGGGGCATGCTGTTACAGGAAAATAATCATGACAGGGTGATGTGACGCATCCTCACTTGAAGCAGTGTCACTCTTACCACCGTAAAGTTAATTATTTTCATACAGTAGCATGTGCAGAAGTGCCTTCTTCATGTGCAGAAATGCCTGGGACCCTGTACCCCACCTTAATATTTAGTTTGACGACCCTTTAAAAAAATTGTAGTCTAAGGTACACTTTCTGTAGTTTTATAAGGTAATGAGCTGTAAGTTTTATTGAGTATCTTGAAAAACCAGCCACGGTTTTTCGGGAGACTTTGACTGTCGCACTTGCTGCTTATTTTTGCAGCAAAACCCAGCAGCCTATTTTTGTCTGAAAAGTGTCTCTTACATAATATGCTGCTTTCTTTAATGGTATACAAACGTTTTTTGTGTAACGATTTTGTGCTGGAAAACTAATGTTTGGAAATATAAAATGTTTTTGTACTGACTCGATAATGTAGAAGTCATAAAACAAAAATCTATAAAATAGTTTGTACTAAAAAAATCGGGTGCGTCAGACTTTTGCACAATACTGTACAGTATATAATGAAAATATAAACTCTGAATATTCTAAGCAGTAAGATATTAAGAAGTAATATTTTAAGAAATAATATTTTACTTCATGCAGCAACTGAACACTTTTTCATTCAACATTTACATGTTGATTTTTATATTTACATAAGCTGTCTGAACTGATATGTTGGCTGTGTTATTGCTGCTGTTATTTAGATGATGCCTCTGCTCCTGCCTTTGAATTTTTTATTATTATTATTTATTTTATTTTATTTTTTACCTCAGTAGAAGAGAGCTACTGCCCTCTATAGGTGCAAAAACATTTACACTTTGTTTCTCTTCTTGCAGATGTGTGTTTTGTACTGAGCTGAGTGTGTGGAGCTTCTATCACTGATACCAACATCCACTGTACACAGCTCAGATTCAACACCCTGCACAAAAGCTTACGAATGGATTGACATATTTTTAATGATGGATTAACTGTATATGGTATAAAACTGAACTACTCAGCTGCTCTCCTCACCACACACACACACACACACACACGCACGTCCCTAATGTAAGAGACATGAGTGAAGAGTCTGCATAAAATGCATCATCAAGTACTATATTTTGTGAAAATGCTATGAACACTATAACAAATAAAGAGCTGAACACTCATCCAAAATGAACCTCTTAATAAAATAGTAAGTGTGCTGTGGTCAGAAGGTGTTAATTACATTTCTATAACAACAGCTCTGACAGTAGTTCCAGCTACAAGGTTTACAGAGAGATGCTCGTTCTAATGTGTTTTAGTTCATATACAATTTTATAAGCTTTAAAAGTAAAAATAAACAGAACTTGTAGTATTGTTGAATGAACTGATAATGTGTTCTGAAAAAATACTAATACAAATAGGAGAATTATTATTATTATTATTATTATTATTATTATTATTATTATTATTATTATTATTATTATTTTTAGAAATCTTGGAAATCTGGTTGAGACTAGAGGTGTTTATTGGGACTGGGAAGCCTGTTAGTTTATTTGTTGAAGAACTGCCAGAACACTATGCTGACAAAACTGGAATTTCAACCTCCAGGGGCTTTTCTCCCATCACTTTATTTGTTGAGCTCTGTTGCCTCCTACTATGTTCGGAAAGTATTGGACCTCAACCCGTGAAAACAGATTGTGTGTTAAACACAACAAACTATTGGAGACGTGCTGTTTTATTCCTAAATCCACAAATTAAATATTTATTTTAACTGGTCATTAAATATTCCATAAAATGAATAAAATAATAAACGTTCAAAATGACCACTACCCATAATTTTTATGCAATTATTTGATGGAAATGACTTTTTGTGTGTATAAAATGACACAAGCTGAAGTTGAATCTTCATTCCAGTGAAATCAAGTAAAAGTGTGACTGAGATGGTTTATTAATTACATTGAGAGGATGTCTCTAACATGTTTTAAAGATTTTGTAAGGGGAATCCACTATTCTGTGTCACTGTGAGTCTCTTGCGCAGTAATACACAGCTGTGTCTTCAGTTTGCAGATTCTGTCCTCCAATTGTTATTGTGTTAGTAGCAGTGTCTCTGGAGATGCTGAACTTATTTTTCAGTTTGTCACTGTAAGCTGTACTTCCACCGCTATAGATGTTTCCAATCCACTCCAGAGCTTTTCCTGCAGGTTGTCGGATCCAAGCTGTATAATAGCTGGTAACTGAATATGAAACCTTGCAGTTGATGGAGAGACTCTGGCCTGGCTGGACTGTCATGGAAGAAGGCTGAGTCAGTTCCTCACCATGCACATCTGTGGAGGAAAACACATGGTGATATCTCACACAATATATGCAGCACATTTATTGTTATTGTAGTAAATTAATAAATTTGATAAAGCACTCACAGGAAGCAGCTGCCAGCAGGAGCAGTAGAGATGTAGAGAACATGGTGTGTGTTGTTTGTACTGGGGTCTTCTCTGTTCTCCAAAGTTTAACAGAGTCCATCACATCTCATAAATAGAGTGATATCCAGCCCTGATGCTTGTATTTGCATATCTGGTGATGATGGGAGGAGAACGTATTTAAAACGTATAATGAGGAGTTTCATCTGATGGAGAACATGTGGCTTTTTAATGGAAGAAATCTTTTACATGACAGAAACCTCTTCACCAATTTCCGTTATTCATACTTCAGTAATAAAGGGAATTAAACATATAGACAAACTCACAAGAAGGTTTAGATGCTAAATTTAGGGTGATGGTTATTATTCGTGCTTGAGGATTTTACAAAGGCCAACATTAGGCTTAAAGGGCAGTTAGCATTCATGCTAGAGGTGTGTGTGTGTGTAGGACTGTTCTTTTCCTCTCCTGCCCACTTCTGTGTGTATTTTTTGTTTTGACTTAAGTGTGATATTTTCTAACAAGCTAAGTTGTTTAGTTCTAACAAACTAACTTTTCCCTATAAATATACCAGTCTTTTAAACCATTTGATTTGCATAATAGTGTTTTAGGCTTTCACAAAGCTGCAATAAAACCAAAGTCATACTACATTTCCTACAAATATAAAAACATGTACACATTCACAAAATATAATACCTACTACTATTTACTTATTTATCAAACAGTGTGGATTATGCAGCCTGGTTTATTAAGACACAGATCTGTAATGTCTTAGTTTTTAATTTTGTAAATAGATTTTATGACTTGATGAAATCCCAGGAGGACATCAGTCCTCTCTCAGTCCTTTAAATCTCTCACTCCTTTTAATCTCTCAGTCTTTTTAACCTCAACATGTTGGGTAGATGTTGTGTAAGTAGAGAAAGAGCACCTCAGAGGACTTAAAACATAATGGAAAGCATAATGTGCAGATATATACGTATGCAAAACCAAAATATAAATATGTACAGTGCAAGTCAAACATTTAGGAAAATTTCGTTGTCTGTGAAAAAGCTAAATAATTTGCACTACTAGTGAAATGTTAGATCGGATGTTTCTATCTATTCATGATTTACTGTGCCTTAATCATGTCTATAATCAATTTATATTTCTTTATGTATGTAGGATGTGATGGATTTCCATAAATTGTACTTTTTAGGTTTTAACTCAAAATAAACTTCATACATATTTGAGGTTTAATTTTTGTTCAGTCCCCAGTGAGGTGTACAGCTGTGTGACTTTACACAGTAATAAACAGCCGTGTCTTCTGGCACCAGGCTGCTGATATCTATGTAAAGCACATTGTTGCTCATGTCTCTGGAGATGCTGAAGCGAGTTTTAAACGAAGCTCCAAAGTTTATGTTTCCACCACCCCATATGATCCAGATCCACTCCAAGCCTTTTCCTGGAGGCTGTCTGATCCAACCTGTGCCATAGCTAGTGAGGGCATAGCCAGAAATCTGACAGGACAACTTCACTGAGGCTCCGGGAGGTTTAACCTCAGCAGGAAATGAGGTCAGACTGATGCCATGCACATCTGAGAAGAGGAGAGCGGTAAAACATACAGAAGCTATTAAACACACTTCATTTCAACTCAGACTGAAATATGGAGCATATAAAAAGGTGAGTAAGGTGTGGAGAGATGTGTTTACTCACAGGGCACAGAGGATATCAGAAGAAGAAGAAGAGGCCAGCTCATGATTCCTCTGCTGTACTCGACCAAACACAGAGACTGCTGTGTACTTGCAGTATATTTATATCTGTCTGAGGTTGGGGAGATTTGCATGCAGTATGGGTTAAGTATTTAACATTAATTATGGCAGTCTGTCTACAGTACAGCATTTCTTCAAACATGTGCAGACAAATTCTTAAAGGAACAAACCAACAAATAAATCAGTTACATTTTATCAGAATATATTTTCAGAACATTCAGTAGGTTCAGAAGGTTAATTTTCTAAAACAACATCTCAGGCAATAGTTACTGCAAGGTTTATCTGTAATGCACGGCAAATAAATAGGTTAAATTTATAAAAAAAATTTTTTATATTTATTTCACTTATACATACATTCATACAAACATACACACACACACACACACACACACACACACACACACACACACACACACACACACACACACACACACACACACGTGTGTGTGTTTATAATAAATGTCTCTGGGGTTCAGTTTCCTGCTGAGGGAATATTTACAGCTCATGAGGATGTGCTTGTGTAAGTTTTTGTACAGCTCTGGAGTCTGTTGTGTCAGTTTGAGTCTCGTGCACAGTAATACACAGCGGAGTCCTGTGCACTCAAACCAGTCACCTGCAGCTACACCATGTTTTTGGAGTTGTCTCTGGTAATTTCCAAACGTCCCTCAATGTGTTTGGCATATATCGTTTTACTGGCATCACACCAGATAACCCCAATCCATTCCAGTGCTTTTCCAGCTTCTTGTCTGATCCAGTGCATGCCATAGCTACCAAAGTTAAACCCAGATCCTTCACAGTAAAGACTCAGAGTTTCTCCAGGTTTTTTCACCACTGCACCAGTGGGAATAGACTCCAGACTTTGACACTGAATGCCTGCCACATAAAAGAAAAACATTAGTGTATTAAAAAATACTAATGTAAAATATATTTGAGATTCAGCATGAGAACACACTGATGAGGCTGATTAGTAGCAGGAATAATGAGAATGGGATTTTCATGGTGAGTGTTGATGAGACTCGACTTCTCCATTCAGCTCAGCTGCACATAAATACTGTATGGACACACAGCACTCTGGATTTGCATCATGACATCATGATGGAATAAATGTGAGTCATGATGATGTAACCAAGAGGAACAGCAACTAAACCTTCAACACATTATGTTCATCTGCTGTGTTAATGTGAAACTCTCAAATACAGCAGAGGTTTGTGATTATCCTGGTGATGACAAAGCGGTAAAGGAGGCTTGTTCTTTATTATTACTTTTTATTTATTTTGCTTTTGAAAATGGTACATATCCTGTGTCACGGTTTCCCCTTTAAGCAGCGTGCGGGAGAGCATGTGGGCGCGCGTGCACGAGCAAGGTGAGCGAGCACCTGCTTCTCGTTTGTTGACAACCGTGACATTGTGTACATTTGACACATGCTTTTGTTTCTGTTATGTCTCCTCCCAGTTCTGTCATTGGCTGTTGTTTAGTGTGTGTCTAGATTGCTCAGCCGTCAGCAATCAAGGCGCTGATTATGTTTACATATATACCGCGCGCCTCCCAGCACACGGCGCGGAATATTAGATAAAATATAGTATAGTAGATTAGAATAGTTAAGATACTTAGTTTAGAGTCCTTGTCATAGTCATAGATCATTGCTGGTTTTTCCGCTCCCAGTTCCAAGTCATTGTTTATGTTGCTTGTTTTGTTTCTCGACCCTGTTTTCCGTGACCGCGACCTTGATTCCTGCTTTGCCCTGTTTATGAATGTTTGCCGATCGCCTGACATTTTGCATGTTTTGGATTACGTTTATGGATTACGATTTGGATTTATCTACCTGTGTCTCTCTTTAATAAAACTGTTGAACTGCACTTGCATCTGTCCTATCTGCGTTACGTCTCAAGACGTGACATCCTGAGTTAATCTAGATACTAAAAACAGAAATAATCATAAAATATGCAAATAGTGAAAGCATCTGATAAAAAAAGACAAAATCCAGATGTGTATCAGATAATGAGTGATACTGAATGTGTCTCATGAGAATGCAATGATGATGGGAGGTTAAAGTCTTTGAAAATTGGGAGGAGCTTCTTGGTGTTGAGGATATATGACTTTTTAGTGAAACAACATTTAAAGTTACTGGTTTATCTCTGACTGTTAAAAAGTGATGATATTGAAGACTGCTTTAAAAAATGCTAAATAAAGTTTAAACATAAACAATTACACATGTTTTGAAATTGGATTATGTGGAGCGCCCACAACACACGTCTCTGTGTTAGGTGTTTTCATAGAAATTATAACGTATTAGAATAAGTGCATTAATATAAATTTTTGATTTGCCTTCTGGCTGGAACTACTGTCACAGCTGCTGTTATAGAACTAATCAACACCTCTGACCAATCAGATTTGAGAATTCAGCAGCGCTGCACCGTAATGCAAGGTAAACACCAACCAAATTATAACATTAATTCATTTTCTGAAACTATTTCACAGTTATCTACAGTCTTCGATATCTAAAATTCTTTTAGATTTCCAATCTACTTGCTTACCATGCACAACTACTTTACAAACCAAAGCAAAAGACAATATTGTATTTAGTTTAATGTAAAAATAATTCATTTTAATGTATACATCAAAACACCTGCTAGATAGAAACAATTGTTTTTATACATGTTATTAACAATATACACTATTCATGAAAAAGTGTCAGTGAACACATTGAGACTGTACACTGTTTCCCTGCCCTTAAGAGTTTTCTGTACTGGGTGTCCTTATACAGGGATGTTGTTGATCTGTCTCACTGTGGTTCACGAGCGCAGTAATACACAGCTGAGTCTTCAGTCTGCATGTTCTGCCCTGTTAGTGTTACTGTGCCGTTGGACGTGTCTCTGGAAACCTGAAACCTGCTTTTCAGTTTCTCACTGTGGTAGGTTTTACCATCACCACATGCTCCTGCGACCCACTCCAGAGCTTTTCCTGCAGGTTGTCTTATCCAGTCTGTACAGTAGCTGCTATCAGTTACTGAATATCCAGACACTTTGCAGGTCAGAGTCATTGACTGAACAGGGGTTATGAGTGTGGATCCGGGCTGGATCAGCTCAACACAGTGGACACCTGTTAAAAAAAAGTTATTTTAATCTTATAAAATGAAAATGTGCCCAAAAGCCATTTTTATGTCAAAAGTAAAAACACTTACAGTGCACAGTTGTTAGCAGCAGCAGGGATGTAGAGATCATGGTGTGTGTTGAAGCAGAATAAATCTGGTCTTCATTGCTTAAATATATAACAGGGAAGGACATTTGCATAGAGACTCTCCTTCTATAAGGATACATTTGAGGGAGTCTTCTAAATCAAATCACCTCCCCATCTATCAAACATGTCATTTTAAATATATATTTTAAAAAAAATACATGGGACACCATACCCTGTCTATTTAAATAAATCTATCAACCCTGTTTGCATTTATGTTTTAATAAATCAGAAGCTTTACTTAGTTGTTAATATGTAAGTTTATGGACTGTCAGGTGTTTTCAGGTGAATAAGCAAACACACTACAATACAACCACATTTAGTAAGTAATAAAACACAGCAGGGCAAAAATTGCTTGGGGAGTAATGGAATACATGTAACAGCATTCTGTAATCAGGATACAAAACACTGGTAAATGTAATCCATTAGTTATTTCAAAAAACAAAGTAATCGGATTACAATTATTTTCATTTAAAATCAAAGAAATGAATCTTTTCACATAACACAATATAGACAGCTGCTTGATTATAGGTAGTTCTAGTTCCCTCTTACCAATTGTGGCTCACATGAGAAACCTCTATTTGTCACATATACATTACAGCACAGTGAAATTCTTTTCTTTGCTTGTTAGGAAGCTCGGGTCAGAGTGCAGGGTCAGTCATGATACAGCACCCCTGGAGCAGACAGGGTTAAGGGGCCTTGGTGGTGTTGGAACTTGAACCCCTAACCTTCTGATCAGTAGCTATCTGTAAGGAGAAGTTTATGTAATATTTATGAAAGGAGTCTCCAGTGTCAGTAAATTTTCAGACACAGACTATTCTTCAGTACAGAGGACTTTGCACTTTGGGGTTTCTCAGCATGATGACAAACTGCTCTTTATTTTCTCATTAACTTCAAGAGAGAGAGAGACAAAAAAAAAAGAGACTGGAGAGGGAACAACTGTTTCTAACTACTATGATGTGTGATAAAGGGAGCTTAGCTTATTTTACAGATGTGCCATACAATTAAATGTAATTATTAGTGGATAAAATTTATCAGCCTAAGTATAAAAAATAAACAAAAACTTGTTAGTGTTGACAAATTGTGTTATGGGAGAAATAAACCATGGGATGTACTGTTACTGGAAAACTTGATGGTAAATTCAGGTGGTAACAGTAAGTCCACTTCACATCGGGCTGCATCACATTACACCATCACATGAATTCCGGTAACAGCACACCCCAAGTGTTCTATTCGCTAATTATCATGATTTTTAATTGTACTTTAATTTAATTGTAAAATGAAGTGAATAAACATTCAAAATGAGCACTCATTTTTATGCAGTTCCTTTATTATTATTATTATTATTATTATTATTATTGTTATTATTATAAACAATAACTACTGTTTGTGTATTAAAAAATAGATCAAGCTGTTAAAATTTCACTCCACTTGAAGAAAGTAAAAGTTTGACATGTTTTTGAATGGTTTTAGTCACATTGAGAGGATGTCTGCAACATGTCTCAAAGTTTTTGTAATCCACTATTCTGTGTCACTGTGACTGTTGCACAGTAATACACAGCTGTGTCTTCAGTCTGCAGATTCTGTCCTCCAATTGTTATTGTGTTAGTAGCAGTGTCTCTGGAGATGCTGAACTTATTTCAGTTCATCACTGTAATATGTACTACCACCAGTACTGATGTAGCCAATCCACTCCACAGCTTTTCCTGCAGGTTGTCGGATCCAAGCTGTACTATAGCTGGTAACTGAATATGAAACCTTGCAGTTGATGGAAAGACTCTGGCCTGGCTGGACTGTCCTGGAAGCAGGCTGAATCAGTTCCTCACCATGCACATCTGTGGAGGAAAACACATGGTGATCTCAATATATGCTGCACATTTATTGTATTGTAGTAAATGAATGAATTTGATAAAGCACTCACAGGAAGCAGCTGCCAGCAGGAGCAGTAGAGATCATGGTGTGTGGTGTTTGTACTGGGGTCTTCTCTGTTCTCCCAAGTTTAACAGAGTCCATCACATCTCATAGAATGATATCCAGCCCTGATACTTATATTTGCATATCTGGTGATGAGGGGAGATCATATTTAAAACATTTAAATTATGATGGAGAATGTGACTTTTTAATGGAAAAAAAAACAAAAAAAAAAACTTACATGACAGAAACCTCTTCACCAACTTCTGTTAGTTATACATCAATAATAAAGGGAATTAAAAATAGAGAATATTTTTCCTCTCCTGCCCACGTCTGTGTATTTTTTGTTTGAACTTAATTGTGATGTTTTCTAACCACCTATGTTGGTTATTTTCCCCCCACAATATAGATACATCAGTCTTTTAATCATGTTTAAGCTTTCACAGGTGTAATAAAACCAAAGTCATTACATTTCCTGCAAATTTAACATGTACACATTCACAGCATATAATAGCTATTATTATTATTTACTTACTAATTTATCAAACAGTGTGGATCATGCAACCTTTTTAAAGACACAGATATGTAATGTCTTAGTTTTTAAGGAGTGTTGTAAATACATTATGACACTGGGATTTTGCTGGAAATGCCAGGAGAACAGTCCTCTCAGTCCTTTTAATCTGTCATTTTAACCTCAACATGTTGGGTAGATGTTATCCAAGTAGAGAAACAGCACCTCTCAGAGGAATTAAAGCATAATGGAAAGCATGAGGTGCAGATATGCAAGTATATAAAATATAAATATGTACAGTGCAAGTCAAACATTCAGGTAAGTTTTATTGTCTGTGAAAAAGCTAAATAATTGAGTACTACTGAAATGTTGCATTAGACTTTTCTATCCATTCATTGTGCTTTCATCTTGCCTATAATCACATGAGATTTCTTTATGTATATACGATGTGATGGATTTCCATAAATGGTACAGTTTAGGTTTGAACTCAAAATAAACTTCACACACAGTTTACTTTTTGTACATCTCAGTGAGATGACTGTACAGCTGTGTGTGTCTTTGCACAATAATAAACAGCTGTGTCTTCTGGCACCAAACTACTGCTATCTACATAAAGCACATTGTTGCTTGTATCTCCAGAGATGCTGAAGTGAGTTTTAAAGGAAGCTCTGGAAGGTTTAACCTCAGTATGACACAAGGTCAGACTGATGCCATGCACATCTGAGAAGAGGAGAATGGTAAAACACAGAAGCTATTAAACACTTCAACTCAGGCTGAAATATGGAGCATATAAGAAGGTGAGTAAGGTATAGAGAGACATGTTTACTCAGGGCACATCAGAAGAGGCCAGCTCACGATTCCTCTGCTGTACTCAAACACAGACTGCTGTGTACTTGCAGTGTATTTATCTGGCTGAGGTTAGAAAGATTTGCATGCAGTATGGGTTAGGTTTTAACATTTGTTATGGTGGTCTGCCTACAGTACAGCATTTCTTCAAACATTCTCATTTATAAATGAGAATAGACAGATTCTTAAAGGAATAAATTAAATTTAATCAAAATATAGTTTCAGTGTTGCATATGTGGCATTCCCAAGTGGAGGGATTTGTTTATCCCCAATTCAGTAAGTCCAACTACACCACCCTGGGGGAGGACCAGGGAAATACTCCCAAATAAAAAGGCACACAAGTTTCACCAATCAGGGCAAGGAACATGAGTGAGATGAGCACGAATATAAAAATGATTTGACACTTAATCATTTAAGCTTGACATGTAAATATAAAATTGCTCTCCCATGAAGCACAATATGCATTTTAAAACTAAACACTTCTCCAGGCCCAGGTTTGGCAGAAACAAGGCAGGCCAGCTACAGCTCAGTAAGGACCACAGGACTAGTCATCCAATTCATTGGAAGTCACACCCAAACAAAACAAAAGATCAAAACAAAGAAAGTGGCCTTAAAACAAAATCAGGTAAAACAAAAACCCAAACAAAACAATTGTTGAAGCAAAACAGCAGCGACGTCACATGTAGTGTCTTCGGCTAGGGGTTTGTCTTAGAGAAGACTTACTCAACTCCCCACTCTCACCTTGACACAAAGATCACAGTATCAACCTAAACCTACCTAAGTCCCGATGTGAAAAAGGGAGAGATGAACGTTGCATTAAACTGAACAAACAGCAGACGCGAAGTTGTATAATTACTCACAGGTACCGCGGCTCGACCCACACACAGATTTCAGCCACCGGATAAATGTTGCGATCAATGAACGCGATCTCTGGCGCTACCTGCGCCACTCTAAGACTATAAACAATAAATTAGCCTTGAGGTGTTCACCTCATTACGCCATGACAAAGCCTGCACATACCTGGCCGAAAGTAGGACTCAGAATCACCAGGACACCTATCTGATTATCAAAATAAGGGTCCTTAAATAATCGGGTAGCTCTCATCCTATTGGTCTGCCGAAATCATATACCAAGCAGAGCCAATAGGACAGCCAAATCACTTATCCTGCCATACAAATGAAGAAACAAATGAATTAGCTAAAAGTTTTCTTATGAGTTATGTTTTTATCAAGAATTGAAATGTAATGCAGTTGAATGTTTTATCATTTAATGTCTTTGCGTATACTTAATGTTGAGATAATAAAAGAAAAGGCTGAAAATTTTATAGAGGAATTTTGACTGTTAATGGAATAAGACAAAAGGAGAAATAAAACTGAGCACTAAAATTAATGGATGTTGTTTATAATAAATGTCTCTGGGGTTCAGTTTCCTGCTGAGGGAATATTTACAGCTCATGAGGACATGTTTGTGTAAGTTTTTGTACAGCTCTGGAGTCTGTTGTGTCAGTGTGAGTCTCGTGCACAGTAATAAACAGCCGTGTCTTCAGCTTTCAGACTCTTCACTTCTATGTACAGCATGTTTTTATTGGTGTCTTTAGTGATGGAGAACTGGCCCTGCAGAGACTGAGCAAAGCCAGTGCCAGTGCCACCATCAATGTATCCGATCCATTCCAGTCCTCTTCGTGGTTTCTGACGGATCCAGCTCATCCAGTAGCTGCCCATTGAGAATCCGGAGACAGTACAGGACAGAGTGACTGACTCTCCAGGTCTCTTCACCACAGAAGCAGAGGAGGTCAGGGACTGTCCATAAGAATCTGGAAGAGAAGAGTACAACTAGGTAATGTTATGGTATAATGTTTATCGCGACAGAATGGTTAATTTTCCTAGTAATCATCACATGAAAAAGTCTGAAACTTACATGAAATGATAACAAATAAAATACAATGTCCTAAAATCATCCTTCTGAATTCTGCTTCACCCAGATTTAAAGTGTATGGGAGTGTTATCTATCACAGAGCTCACTGGAAACCTGAACAGCCAAGAACATGCTGTTTATACCCGACTCTATTTGAATAGGGAGTGTCCATGACCACTATGGATGTATTAAATCCACAACCACAGGCTGCTCAGTGTATAGATGAGTGGATGATAATAAGTTTCTGTGTAGAACCCTACAACAGAATGTTTCACTATCAGAAAAAGTTCCAAGTAGATCTATTTTTACAAGCTGAGAAACCTTAATTATCCAATCACCCCTTAAACCATTTGAAGAAGAATGTCTCTGAATGGAAAAAAAAAGTTTGTGTTTATACACTGTAACATCACACAAATTCACATTTCAAATGAAAAGTTTAAGTAGCGGATTACTTGTAT
Source organism: Ictalurus punctatus (assembly GCF_001660625.3). Lineage (NCBI taxonomy): Eukaryota > Metazoa > Chordata > Actinopteri > Siluriformes > Ictaluridae > Ictalurus > Ictalurus punctatus. Next base: position 16,878,745 of record NC_030417.2, on the reverse strand, counting down.
AAAATTAAACAACTGATCTTGCTTAAGGGCAGTGGTGGCTTTGGGTTAAGGCTTTGGGTTACTGATGGTCAGGGGTTCAAGTTCCTGTGCTACCAAGCTGCCCCTGTTGGGCTTCAGGGGCACTGTATCATGGCTGACCTTGTGCCCTGACCCCATCTTCCTGGCATGCTGGGGTATACAAAGAAAATAATTTCACTGTGCTGTAATGTACAAGTGACCAACAAAGACTCTTTATCATTTAAATCCTTATGAATTTTCCTTGACATCAGGTTCTCCGTAACAAAGAGCCTTAATTACTGATCAGCATTAACCAAACATTCTTTGGGGGGGGGGGGGGTGCCTGTCTGATCCAAGCCATCCAGTAGCCACCAAAGTTAAATCCAGAGGCTGTGCAGGTCAGTTTATGGGACTGATCAGGTTTGATGATCACTGAATCAGACTCGATTAGTGTCTGACTGCAGGAATCTGAAAAAGAATACTCAAAGATTGGTGTTAAAGTATAAAAAAAAGACAGAAAGAAGTTGTTTTGTTTAAAATATAAAATAAATGATAATACTAACATTGAATGAACATTGCTAGAGCAAAGAAACTCAAAACTCTGCCTAGTTCCATCTCAAATAATTAAAACAATTACTGTTGCTGTAAATGAGCACAAACTGCTGGTGTGTTGTTGAGCTGAACATAAATCACATAAATGGTTCAAAGGCAGGATATCATTTGCATGGCACTCCCACTAGAGACATAAAAATATTCACAAACAGTGATGAAGAGAAAGAGCTTACTGTAAAACTCCAGCTGTGCTGCATGCTGTCAAGTCCATAACTGCTGTTTACTCATTAGATTCATTTTAGTACATCACTGTGTATCACTGTAACACCCAGAAGAACATGAAGTTTTCTGATCACTGAACAACACAAACATGTCCAGTCCTTTCAGAAACTGTCATTTTTCAGCTGTGTGTCTAATCCAGGTTATCCAATACAAACTGAATGTAGTTCCAGAAATAATGCAGGTCACAAATCATCACTGTTGTTAAATCTTTGTGAATGATTGTATAGTGTATAACATTTAGAGTTATGTATTATTACCTTTGTAGAGTAGTGTAATTAAATATATAGTAATACTATGATAATGTTAGCAACAAAGAGCAATTGTCTTTCAGTTGTTTAATGTGAGTGAGATGGTGGTGAATCATTGCAGTCTGTGAGGAGAGAGAAGCTGAATGTGTTTAATGAGGACTTAGAGGTGGTTTAGTTTATACAGACCTTTACCTAAAATACAACAGAAGCAGAGGAGCTCAGTGACAGATTCAGTAAGGAATAAAACACTTGGGGGCATGCTGTTATAGGAAAATAATCAAGGGCAGGTTGATGTGACGCATCCTCACTTGAAGCAGTGTCACTGTTACCACCTTAAAGTTAATTATTTTCCTATAGTAGCATGTGCAGAAGTGCCTTCTTCATGTGCAGAAGTGCCTGGGACCCTGTACCCCACCTTAATATTTAGTTTGACGACCCTTTAAAAAAATTGTAGTCTAAGGTACTGTTGTGGATAAAAATGACATAAAATAAACATGAGGGAGACCTAGTATGAGTAATATGTATTTTTATTGAAAATTCACAGGACTGGTGGGTGCGTAATCTTGAGGAGAGTGGTAGGGGGAAGAAAATGGGGTGTGTCCTGGGGACATGGGATAGTCAGCAAAGGTGAAATAAGGAGACCACTGAGAGTACGGCGGACTAACAGGTGAGAAGAGGGAAGAATGGTCAGAGCCCAGATCAGAGAAGGTGACATCATCCTCAGACTGAAAGCTGGAGGGAGGGTCTGTCTGTGTAGAGGCGTCAATACACACATTCACGGGGTGGATTCTGTATCTGGGGGGGGGCCCGTATTTCCATTTCCAGAGGGGGTGCTGCGAAGAACGTTAAGTAGCACCATGATGTCAGCAGTGAGATGCGCGAGCTGATAGTGAGTGTTCAGATCCAAATCCAGCCCCTCCAGTAAAGGAGAGAAGAAAAAATGACGACGGGCACCTAGACACACAGAAGCGGTATTAGGCGGATATTGACGAATTGGATTCACACTTTAAGATCTTTTAAGAGTAACACAGTATGGTTTATTAGTCACAGAGAAGTATAAGAGCTGAGGAGTGCAAACACACACACTCTCGTACAGTCAAGGGCAGGCATGCAGACATAACACATACACACACTCTCTCTGTCTCTCTCGCTCTCTCACACACACACACATAACATTATAACTTTATAAGAATAATAAAAAGGAGTATTAAGATATTATAAGGGTAATATAAAGAGTAGTGGGATATGTAGGATATTAGAAGGGTAATATAATGATATTATGAAGTAGGAAGTACAGTAAACCATTTGCAAGCAGTATAACTATATATATAAAATAGAGATATAGAGCAAATATGAAAGTAAATTATGAACTAGAAATACAGAAAAATGTAAAAGAAACTTACTCATAATTCAGATGGTGAAGATTCTTGTCGCGCAAGGAAGGCCTTAATTTTAAGAGAAAACCATGAGGAGCCATTTATAAGGGTAGCTGAGTCAAGCTGCCCCCGCGAGATAAGAGTGAGACCAAGGTCTCTCTAAATTGTTTTGTCTCTCTCCCACTTTCGATCCTAATGGTATCCGGAAAGTCCTCTTTCAAAACATAATGGTAAATTTGATAAGCCTCTTTCAAAACATAATGGTAATGTAGATGAGCTCTTTTTTAGCCCTATTGGTATTGATATCATAGTCTTTCTGAAGTATATTGGTTATCTACTGTGTAAACACAGTATAAATACTGGAGCTTGAGCTCCAGGTGTCAGATCACTTCTGAGAATTCTCATCGGTGTGGATCTCGTGTGGTGGAAGGGAACCAATAAATCTGGACCCTTGCTTCTTCTCACTCACGGCTGGTGTCTTTTTTTCTATCTCCAACTGGGTTCACAGATGTGAGTATTTGCTTCTATGTAGAATTTTAAATGTCTTCAGGTAATAGGCTAAATTTGGGCCAGCAGTACACTTTCTGTAGTTTTATAAGGTAATGAGCTGTAAGTTTTATTGAGTATCTTGTAACAATTTGCAAATCAATTTATAACATTTTTGACATGCGTTTTTCTGGATTTTTTGTTGTTATTCTGTCTCTCACTGTTCAAATAAATCTACCATTAAAATTATAGACTGATCATTTCTTTGTCAGTGGGCAAACGTACAAAATCAGCAGGGGATCAAATACTTTTTTTCCCTCACTGTAGATGAGTGGATGATTATAATGTTATAATATTATATGTATATGTAGATCCCTACAACAGTATGTTTCACCATCAGAAAGGGTTCCAAATAGAACCATTTTTACAAGCTGAGAAACCTTAACTGTCCAATGACCCCTTAATCCATTTGAAGAAGAATGTCTCTGAAAAGAAAAAAAAAAGTTTGTGTGAATACACTGTAACATTAAACGAATTCACATTTCAAATGAAAAGTTTAAGCAGGGTTATAATAATAATAATAATAATAATAATAATAATAATAATAATAATAATAATAATAATAAGCAGCAATACAAATTCAGAAAGTATGAATTCCACATTGGAGTATTTGTATCACCACGGTTTAAAAGAAAGAAAGCACTCAGATACAGTATCTGAGGGAAATGAAGTCATTTATTACCCTGTCTTTATGATATAGTTTGTTCTTCACTCTCTGTGATGTGTGCTTCTCTAATGTCATTTATAGCCAAAATAAAGAAGCTTCTGAAAAAAAAAAAAAATAATAATTTAAAGATATTAAGTACACTTATCACACTGTTGAATTCTCTTAGTCAGAAGGTGTTGATTATTTTCTATAATAGCAGGTCTGACAGTTATTGAAAGGCACATCACAGGTTTATATTAATTCGCTGACTGTAATAGTTTATAATTCCTTTAATTACAATGAACACACAACTTGTATGGTGGACATTCCACATGAACACAATTTTTAAGGTTTGTAATTGCTGATGTGGTGAAACTTGCTAAAGTTCAGAAACACATCAGTGTCCTTATTATACAGAGGTGAGATTTCAGGAAAAGTTGCTTCTTCCAGATGTTCTTCTAAGCATAGTGGAAAGATAAATTTAGTTCTGTAAATTAATCTAAACCTGATTCCACATGGAAAATAGATGCCCAAATAAACACACACTTGTCTCATAGTAAATTGTTTAATTAAAATTCTAAGAAACTTGCTTATTTGAGTATAATGCATTGTGAGTATTTTTATTTTATTTTATTAACCCAGACATGTGAGTCTGTTATGGCATTAACCTCTGTTACTCTGTAACTCTGTGAACAACTGCTTCCAGAGTTCTCACTCTGTCACACAGTGAAATATTGCTGTGTTTAAAACAGCATGCAGGGAGAACTTTTATACTGGCTGGAGCTCATTACACAGACACTGGGGAGCACCAAGAAAAGTCAAATAATTCAATAATGAGCTTTTTCTAACTAATGTGTATTACACTGTTGTGCTTTTATATATAAGAACTGACTTAAGTAATCTTACAGCAGTATAAATGTCCAGAAAACATTCACAACAAGCCACATGCAGTAAAAGTCAGTAAATGGTAACATGTCAGTCATACAGTAGACAATCAAAACGTTTTGTTTCTTTGACCTCCATGAATACACTGGTTATGAAAATGTGATCTTGTCATGTGACTATAGCAAGCATGTGTTTTTGTACTGATGTCTAAGGAGAAGTATCACTGTGGGTCACGGGCGCAGTAATACACTGCAGTGTCTTCTGTCCTCACGTTGTTCATCTGCAGATACACCTGCTTCTTACTGTTGTCTCTGGAGATGGTGAAGCGGCCATTAACTGCATTGGAGTAAAACTTCCTATCACTATCACTCTCAATAATTGCAACAAATTCCAGCCCTTTTCCAGGCGCCTGTCTGATCCAAGCCATCCACGAGCTACTAATGTCCAATCCAGAAGCTGTGCAGGTCAGTTTATGAGACTGATCAGGTTTGATGATCACTGAATCAGACTCGATAAGAGTCTGACTGCAGGAATCTGAAAAACAAGAAAGCACAAAGTAAAAAAAAGTGTCAAAGTAAAAAAAGAATCTATGGAAAAATGTTAAAATGTTTTTCTGTATGAAATGAATAATAATAGGCTACTAACATTGCATGAACATTGCTAGAGCAAAGCAACTGAAAACTCTGCCTGGTCCCATCTCAAATAATTTAAATGATTACTGTTGCTGTAAATGAACACAAACTGCTGGTGTGTTGTTGAGCTGAACATATAACAGCATAAATTCTTCAAACACAGGATATCATTTGCATGGCACGCCCACTAGAGACATAAAAACATTTCACAGAGGAATAGCCATGAAGAGAAAAAGCTTACTGTAAACTCCAGCTGTGTTTCATGCTCTCAAATCCATAACTGCTCTTTACTCATTAGATATCATGACTTTTTAGGACATTACTATGTATCACTGTAACACCCAGAAGGACATTAAGTTTTCTGATCACTGAACAACACAAACATGTAAAGTCCTTTCAGAAACTGTCATTTTTCAGCTGTGTGTCTAATACAGGTTATCCAATACAAACTGAATTTAGTTCCAGAAATAATGCAGGTCACAAATCATCACTGTTGTTAAATCTTTGTGAAGATGGTATAGTGTATAACATTTAGAGTTATTTATTATTACCTTGGCAGAGTAGTGTAATGAAATATATAATAATACTATGATAATGTTAGCAACAAAGAGCAATTATCTGTCAGTTGTTTAATGTGAGTGAGATGATGGTGAATCATTGCAGTCTGTGAGGAGAGAGAAGCTGAATGTGTATTAATGAGCAGTTAGAGATGGTTTAGTTTACACAGACCTTTACCTAAAATACAATAGATGCAGAGGAGCTCAGTGACAGATTCAGTAAGGAATAAAACACTTGGGGGCATACTGTTATAGGAAAATAATCAAGGGCAGGTTGATGTGACGCATCCTCACTTGAAGCAGCTCGTTGTTACCATCTTAATGTTAATCATTTTCCTACAGTAGCATGTGTAGATGTGCTTAATTTCTCTAATACCTCTATTATGTGTTGTGCATTGAAATCAACATCAGGAATTAGTCATTAAGAAACCGGGGCGGGGAAATGGCTAATTGGGCCCAATGTGGACAATTTCACTTAGGGGTGTACAAACGTTTGTTGCTAGCGGTTTAGACATTAATGGCTGTGTGTTGAGTTATTTTGAGGGGACAACAAATTTACACTGTTACACAAGCTGTACACTCACTACTTTACATTGTAGCAATGTGTCATTTCTTCAGTGTTGTCACCTGAAAAGATATAATCAAATATTTACAAAAATGTGAGGGGTGTACTCACTTTTGTGAGATACTGCAAGTGTCAAAGTAAAAAAAGAATCTATGGAAAAATGTTAAAACGTTTTTCTGTATGAAATAAATAATAATAGGCTACTAAGATTGAACGAACATTGCTTTGAGCAAAGTAACTCAAAACTCCGCATATTCCCATCTCAATTAATTTAAATGATTGCTCAATTAAATAATTAAATAATATCTCAATAATTATGCGCTGAGTAAACATTTGTATTAGTTTTTGTTAAATGATTATCTTAGTGTCTAGGCTGAAGTGTTTATAATGTTGTGATGAAGATGATGTTTTTGTGTAACACTGCAGCTTGTCGTATAATACAGTAATACACAGCTGTGTCTTCAGTCTGCGTATTGTCTGTGTCCTGTCCCTGTAAGGTCACGTGTTACTGGACTTGTCTCGAGAGATGACAAACTTGTCTTTAAGTGAATCTTTCTTACTTTTTCATTTATAAATATCCCCATCATAATAAATGCTGTCGATCAATTCCAGAGATTTTCCTGCAGGTTTTCGAATCCAAGCTGTTCCATAGTGGCTGCTGCTATCAGTGATAGAAGCTCCAGACACTCTACAGGTGATGGTTAAAGTCTCTCCTGGCTTTATAACCACTGAGTCTAGTTGGATGAGTTCAGTAGCACAGAACACATCTGTGAAAAGAGAGGGAAAAAAAAGGTTCACATGTTGAACTGAAAGGATCAGATGAAGTAATGAAGCTTAAATCCAAACTCTCACAGGGGGTGAGAGCCAGCAGCAGTCGTGGAGCTGAAGCAAACATGTTTGTGTTGAAGGAGGACTAATGAGAACCGCTTCCTCTCTATATAAGCACGGTGCTAATATTACAAGAGGAGGGGGAGATTTGCATAAATATTACAGAGAAGCAGTGTTGAGTGCAGCTCTGAAGCTGTTAATCACAGTCACATCCCATTTTGTCTCTATTTAACTTCAGTTTATTGTGATAAGTAATTGAAGTTTCTACTATTATTACTAATAATATGAATGTTTTGTGGTAATTAATGTAAGTATTTTATATTCAAATAAATGCAGAAATGAATAAATAATGTAAAAATTTCTTTTTATTATGTTTGTAGTGAAAATTAAACTGGATAATTTCCATAACACACGCAAAATAATAATAATAAAATTAATTAGAAAAACAATCCTTTGTGTCATTATTAGCTCTGTATAGTGCTGTATAGGCTGTACTCTAGAGAATTACAATAAGACAGCAATTATTACCATGTGTATAAATTTCCTGGTTAATGTATTTATAATGATGTAAATGTAAATCCAGCCATCCGTCCATCTTCTATACCACTTATCCTGTTCAGGGTCACGGGGAAACCTGGAGCCTATCCCAGGGAGCATCGGGCACAAGGTGGGGTACACCCAGGACAGGGTGCCAATCCATCACAGGGCACACTCGCATTCACACACCACGGACACTTTGGACATGCCAATCAGCCTACCATGCATGTCTATGGACTGGGGGACGAAACCGGAGTACCCGGAGGAAACCACGGGCACGGGCAGAACATACAAACTCCACACACACAGGGCCATGGTATGGTTTTATTTGATAGTTGTAGAAGAGAAACTGTTAACATACAGTAACTGCTGTGAATAACTGCTTCCATAATTGCCACTCTCACAGAGTGAAATATTACAGTGTTTTCAGAACAGCATGTAGCTAAAATGTGTTTATTACTGGCATTAAAACTGGGCTCTATATTTAACAATATAATCAAACTGTGTAATAGAAAATTCCCCATGCAGTCAACTCATTTTCATTCTGGTTTAGTCTGCACTCTAAAGGCTTTAACCGATGAATACAGTGCGAAGTAGCAGATTGATAAGGTTCTAAAGCAGGTGTTTAAAATTACAAAAAAATAACTATAAATCTAGTGACCAGATGGCAAAATTCTAATATCCTTAAGCAGTTCGATACTGAAACTATTCTCATCTCCTACTTCTGTTTCTCAAAATCCTAAAATATTCTGCTTCAAGAAATCAAATCAGGAGTGAGGCTGGTGATTTGGCTTCTTTACATCCAGGTGTACACTCAGTGTTCCTGGATCAACTCTCGATCCACCACTCTGACCAGGAAAAAGTTTTTACTTAAGATGAATGAATGACTGAATGAATAATTAGATGTCTCATGAATTTAAATGATTATATTTTTAGTTACAGTAAATATATCCTTACACATCTCACTCCAGTAGAGTTGGTTATCTGTTAATGAGAGCACAGACATTTGTTCTCTTGTGGGCTCCTGAACACAAACCTTTAGAGAACAGGAAAATAAACACATTAATGCTGTTAAAGCCAAATTTACAGTATACAGACATTATGTGTATTCAGAAATTACAAACTATTGTTAGGTTAAAAACATCTGCCGTTTAGAGAATCTGAATACTGCTGTAAGACTCCATAATAACTAAACATTACAATAACATTACATATGTATATTACATATTCATTCGTTTCTGGTTTGTAATATAAACAATTGTAAACAAAGTGAAATTGAGCAGTTTATTTACCACAGTAAGAGGGCAATTATATATGTATAATTTACTTAAATGATAACAGTAATGACTTGTTCAATAAAATGCTGTGTGAACAATATGTGCGTAGTTTGAGTACAGCTGTTTCCTCAGCTCCAGTCACTGTGGCTTCTCGGGAGCAGTAATAAACCGCAGTGTCCTCTGTCCTCAGACTCTTGGCCTCTAAGTACTGTGTGCTTGCTGGGACGTCTTCTGTCAAGGTGAACTGGTTCTTCAAAGACTCTGCATATTCTGCATTATTATTACCAGCATCCATCCTACCAACCCATTCCAGGACTTCCCTGGTTTCTGTTGGATCCAGTGTATGTAGTGCTCAGTCATATCAAATCCATTTATTTTACACGAGATCTTCACAGTTTCTTCAGGTCTCTTTACCACAGCAGGAGACTGGTCCAGTCTGATCTCAGCACTGCAAAAACCTGCCAGATAAAACAATCAAAAATAATCGTTAATGCATTAAATCATGCACTCAGTGATAAACATTTAAAGAAGTCTCAGATACGTCGTGTTAACATGAGTATAAAAATGCACTGCAGAATGATGCTTAACCCCATAATCAAACTATGTGATGGAGGTTCTGTAATTCAGTTTGATGATATGAGCTTTAGCTGAACAACAAGATGATTTTTATTTAGAGCAAATAATAACAGAATGGATTTTCATAGACTTCCTTTTAACCAATAGAGTCAGGTCTATAATATGAACCTCCACTGGTTGATTTTGCATGTGTCAAGGATGAGAGCGATGTCACATTTTACAGTTTGCCAGTTCAGCTTAGTGGTTGTTTTTAATAATTGTTGTACATGCAAGTAACCTTCAAAGTTCTTATGATTTATTCATTTCCATCAGTTTAGAGATGGTTGTTAATTAGTAATGAACATATTTTATAGAACTGTGCAGAAGTCTGCAAAAATATGCAAAAATAAAGAAATTAAATGGTTCTACATTTAAAAAAAATATTATAAAGTACACTAAGAAATGGATGCACGGTGGCTTAGTGGTTAGCATATTCGCCTCACACCTCCAGGGTTGGGGGTTAAATTCCTGCCATAGCTCTGCATGTGTGAAGTTTGCATGTTCTCCCCGTGCAGCGCGGGTTTCCTCTGGGTACTCCGGTTTCATGTGCCCTGCGTTGGATTGGCACCCAGTACCCCGCCTTGTGTCCCATGTTCCCTGGGATAGGCTCCAGGTTCCCAGTGACCCTGTAGTATAAGTGGTATTGAAAGTGGATGGATTCAGTAATAAACAGTAATAAAGGAAACAAAGTCAATATTTAGTTTGGCGACCCTTTGCTTTAAAAAAAATGTAGTCTAAGGTACACTTTCTGCAATTTTATAAACAAATGAGCTGTAAGTTTTATTGTGCATCTTACAGAACCAGTCGCATTTCTTCTGGAGACATTGACTCTTGCACTTGCGTCCTATTTTTGCAGCAAAACCCAGCAGCCTTCATTGTGTTTTTTGTCTGAAAAGGGTCTCTTACATAATATGCTGCTTTCTTTAATGACATACAAACATTTTTCTGTAACAATTTTGTGCTGGAAAACTAATGTTTGGAAATATAAAATGTTCTTGACTCGATAATGTAGAAGTCATGAAACAAAAATCTATAAAACAGATTTTACTAAAAAAAAATAGGGTGCCTCAGACTCTTGCACAATACTGTACAGTATATAATGAAAATATAAACTCAGAATATTCTAATACTCTAATATAATTCTAAATATTAAGAAGTAATATTTTACTTCATGCAGCAACTGAATGCTTTTTCATTCAACATTTACATGTTGTCTTTTATATTTACATAAGCTGTCTGAACTGATATGTTGGGTGTGTTATTGCTGCTGTTAATTAGATGAAGCTTTTGACCTTTTTTCCTCAGTAGAAGTGAGCTACTGCCCTCTAAAGGTGCGAAAACATTTACACTTTGTTTCTCTTCCTGCAGATGTGTGTTTTGTACTGAGCTGAGTGTGTGGAGCTTCTATCACTGACACCAACATCCACTTTACACAGCTCAGATTCAACAACCTGCAGAAAAGCTTAGGAATGGATTAACATATTATTAATGATGGATTAACTGTATATGGTATAAAACTGAAGTGATTTAAGCTGCTCAGCTGCTCTCCTCCTCCTCACCACACACACACACACACACACACACACACACACACACACACACACACGCACACACACATACACGTCCCTAATGTAAGAGACATGAGTGAAGGGTCTGTATAAAATGCATCATCAACTACACTATTTTGTGAAAATGCTATGAACACTATGCATAAAAAACAAACAAACAAACAAATAAATAGCTGCACACTCATCCAAAATGAACCTCTTAATAAAATAGTAGGTGTGCTGTGGTCAGAAGGTGATACATTCATATAACAGCAGTCTGACAGTAGTTCCAGCTGCAAGGTTTACAGAGAGACGCTCGTTCTAATGTGTTTTAGTTCATATACAATTTACACAATTATTTAATGGCTTTAAAAATAAAAATAAACAGAACTTGTAGTATTGTTGAATGAACTGATAATGTGTTCTGAACAGACACTAATACAAATAGGATTATTATTATTATTATTATTATTATTATTATTATTATTATTATTATTATTAAATTTTGCAGGGAATCTTTTTGAGACTAGAGGTGTTTATTGGGACTGGGAAGCCTGTTAGTTTATTTGTTGAAGAACTGCCAGAGCCACAATTCACACACTATGCTGACAAAACTGGAATTTCAACCTGCAGGGGCTTTTTCCCCCCACTTTATTTGTTGAGCTCTGTTGCCTCCTACTGTGTTCCGAAAGTATTGGAACTCAACCTGTGAGAACAGATTGTGTATTAAACACAACAAACTGGAGACATGCTGTTTTATTACCAAATAAATATTTATTTTAACTTTTCATTAAATATTCTGTAAAATGAATGAAATAATAAACATTCAAAATGACCACTAACCATAATTTTTATGCAATTATTTGATGGATATTACTTTTTGTGTGCTTGAAATGACACAAGCTGAAGCTGAATCTTCATTCCAGTGGAAGAAACTAAAAGTGTGACTGGGATGGTTTATTAGTTACATTGACAGGATGTCTCTAACATGTCTCAAAGTTTTTGTGAGGGGAATCCACTATTCTGTGTCACTGAGAATCTTGCGCAGTAATACACAGCTGTGTCTTCTTTTTAGTTTCCATCTGATGAAATATTTACAGCTCATGAGGATGTGCTTGTGTAAGTTTTTGTACAGCTCTGGAGTCTGTTGTGTCAGTGTGACTCTCACGCACAGTAATAAACAGCCGTGTCTTCAGCTTTCAGACTCTTCACTTCTAGGTACAGCATGTTTTTATTGGTGTCTTTAGTGATGGAGAACTGGCCCTGCAGAGGCTGAGCAAAGCCAGTGCTAGTGCCACCATCAATGTATCCGATCCATTCCAGTCCTCTTCCTGGTTTCTGACAGATCCAGCTCATGTAGTTGCTGCCTGTTGAGAATCCGGAGACAGTACAGCACAGAGTGACTGACTCTCCAGGTCTCTTCACCACAGAAGCAGAGGAGGTCAGGGACTGTCCATAAGAATCTGGAAGAGAAGAGTACCAACTAGGTAATGTTATGTTATAATGTTAATCAATACAGAATGGTTAATTTTCCTAGTAATCATCACCTGAAAAAGTATCAAACTTACATGAAATGAGAAGAAATAAAATACAATGTCCTAACATCATCCTTCTCTGAGTTCTGCTTCACCCAAGTGTATGGGAGTGTTATCTATCACAGAGCTCAGTGGAAACTAGAACAGCCAAGAACATGCTGTTTATACCTGCCTCTATTTGAATAGGGAGTGTCCATGACCACTATTGATGTATTAAATCCACAATCTCAGATTGCTCAGTGTATAGATGAGTGGATGATTATAAGGTTCTGTGTAGAACCCTACAGCAGAATGTTTCACTATCAGAAAGGTTTCCAAGTAGAACCATTTTTACAACCTTAATTATCCAATGACCCCTTAAACCATTTAAATAAAAATGTATATGAATGAAATCGTATAAAATTTAACAATTGATCTTGCTCTCTCAGAGCTTCATTAATTTTCCATGAAATCAGGTTCTCTATAACAAAATGATTTATTGATCAACACAAGAGAGGTTGCTAATATGCAACATGTAATTCTGTTTAATCTGAGTGTCATGATGCTGGATGCAGTCATAGCCGAATATAAAGATAGAGAGAGAGATGTGCAGATAGCAACAGACTGAGATGGTTGAGTTTGCACAGACTGCACTCTGCACAGTGCACTCTGCACAGAGGCAGAAAAGTCCTGTTTTCAACAGATCCAGAACCAGAATGAGGAATATTAAAGAAAAAGAGTCAAATGTTCTTGCTGTCAATAAAAACTTTTCACATGAAGCTGCAATACAAATGAGGAAAGTATGAATTACACATTGGAGTATTTGTATCACCACGGTTTAAAAGAGAGAAAGCACTCAGATACAGTATCAGAGGGAAATGAAGTCATTTATAACCCTGTCTTTATGATGGAGTTTGTTCTTCACTCTCTGTGTAGTGTGCTTTTCTAATGTCATTTAAAGCCAAAATAAAGAAGCTTCCTAAAAATAATTTAAAGATATTAAATACACTTATACCTCAGTGCTGTTGAAATCTCGAATCTGATTATGAGTCTGAGTCTGACAATTATTGAAAGGCAAATCACAGGTTTATATTAATTAGCTTATTGTAATACTTTATCATTCCAATTTACACACAACTTGTATGGTGGATGTTCTACATAAACAGACTTTTTTTTTAAAGTGTGTAATTGCTGATATGGTGAAACTTGCTATAATTCAGAAACACCCATCAGTCTCCTTATTTTACAGAGGTGAGATTTCAGGAAATGTTACTTATTCCAGATGTTCTTCTAAGCATAGAGGAAAGTTATAGAGTTCAGCATTAGTCTCGATGTTCCTTAGATCTAATACACTGATGATGAAAATATGAGTTCAGTGTATGACTACAGCATGCATATGTTTTTCTATTGACACCCAAGTAGAAGCATCAGTGTGTGTAGCGGGCGAAGTAATACACAGCAGTGTCTTCTGTCTGCAGATTCTGTCCTCGTCGCGGCGAACTCGCAGCGGTAGTTCTCAGAATGCAGTGCTGCCTACAAACATGGCGGACGAGAACTACACTTCCCAGCCATGCCCGCGCTCGAGTTCGCCGGAGTACTGAGCGCGAACACCTGTGTTTCACCCTAAGTTATTTAAGGCCTCGTTAACGACAGCATTTCGTGAAGTAAATATTCAGTTATCGTAACTCAGTCGTTTTACCAAGCCTTTGTCTATATTCTGGATTTTCCTGGTTTTCGGATATAAATGCCTGTTCCTCATTTACGATTCCCTGCCCTGCCCTGTTTGGATTGTCCGCTTGATCGCCTGACTTTCGTCTGTCTTCCTTGTTTACTATTCCGTCGATTCTATGCATGCTAACCTGCCCGTCCATGCTTGTCTCCAACAGGTATTGTTACAGTCCTCTCAGAGTCACCGTGCTGCTGGAGCCAAAATACTGAACTTTAGAGAATCTTTATGATAAGTATCTCCACTACTCCAAATGTGGTTTATCCACTCCAGAGTTTTTCCTGCAGGTTGTCGAATCCAAGCTGTGGCGTAGCTGTTATCAGTAACAGAGTAGCCAGATACTTTACAGCTGAGGGTTAAAGAATAACCTGGCTTTAACATCACTGAGGTGACCTGAGTGAGTTCCACTGCACATCCCACATCTGAAAAAAAGAGATGTCACAATTTCAGTCACAAATGTATGTGCAGTAGGTCATAAGTGTAATAATTTGCTACAGTAGAAGCTCTGAGTTCATTATTAAAGTGAAAGTCGCTGGATGAAGCTGCCAGCATCAGCAAAAATGGAAGGAACATCATTGAACTAAGAGCAGGGCTAATTTCTGTCTCCTACAAGTTTTAATATTCACAATGGAAATGTTCTTTGGTGCTTACCTTGGTTTGTATTGACTAAAGACAGAACAATTAATTTAAATTTAGTGCTGGAAATGACCATCATATGGGCAAAGTCTTCCGTCAATATCAAACATTTGTAACTAGGGGAGCATATTTGAGTGAAATAGTCCTTTCACATTTACAGTAAGTGCTTTAATCTGGTCAGGGTTGCATTGGATCTGGAGACTAATCCTTCACACTGGGTGTGAGGCAGGAAGACATCCTGAATGGGGCACTGTTCTATCATGCACACACATTCACATACTCATTCTTGTCATCCATTTACCAGCCTGTTTTTAGACAGTGGGAGGAAACTGGAGATCCCAGAGGAAACCCGCATGAACATAGAGAGGAGATGAAACTCCACACAGACAGTAAGGCGACCTCAGGATCAAACCGAGGCCCCTGAAGCTGTGAGGTGGCAATGTTACCCTCTGTACCACCATGCTGCCCTAAAGCATATTAATAAGAACCAGTCCTTCGTCATTATCAGCCTATACACATTGCATCTAGATAAGTTTTATTTTATTTTATAGGCCCAGAAGTGAGTTATTGCCTTGAGCTTTTTTCCCTATCTCTGTGAACAACTGCTTCCATAGTTCTTACTATCACATCGTGAAATATTTCTGTGTTTAAAACAGCATGTAGGAACTCTTATATTGGCTGGAGCTCATTACACAGGCTCTTGGAAACATAGAAGAAAGTCAAATAATTCAATATTAAGCTTTTTCAAAGTAATGTGTATTACAGTGTTGTATTTATATATACTGTATTTCATATATTCAGAACTGACTTAAGTAATCTTTCACTAGCATAAAAGTCCAGACAACATTCACAACAAGCCACATGCAGTAAAACTCAAAACATTTTGGTTCTTTTACCTCCAAGAATACACTTATGAATACGAAAATGTGAGCTTGTCATGTGACTATAGCTAGCATGTGTTTTTTGTACTGATGTCTAGGGAGAAGTATCACTGTGGGTCACGGGCACAGTAATACACTGCAGTGTCTTCTGTCCTCACGCTGTTCATCTGCAGATACACTTGCATCTTACTGTCGTCTCTGGAGATGGTGAAGCGGCCATTAACTGCACTGGAGTAATACTTGCTACTGCTGTAGACAGTTGCAACAAATTCCAGTCCTTTTCCAGGCGCCTGTCTGATCCAAGCCATCCAGTAGCTACTAAAGTCGAATCCAGAAGCTGTGCAGGTCAGTTTATGAGACTGATCAGGTTTGATGATCACGGAATCAGACTCGATTAGTGTCTGACTGCAAGAATCTGAAATACAAGAAAGCACAAAGATAAGTGTCAAAGTAAAAAAAGAATCTATGGAAAATTGTTAAAATGTTTTTCTGTATGAAATAAATAATAATAGGCTACTAACATTGAATGAACATTGCTAGAGCAAAGTAACTCAAAACTCTGCCTAGTCCCATCTCAATTAATTTAAATGATTACTATTGCTGTAAATGAACAGAAACTGCTGGTATGTTGTTGAGCTGAACGTATATCACATAAATGGTTCAAAGACAGGATATAATTTACATGGCACGCCCACTAGAGACATAAAAATGATTCACAGAGGAAAAGCCAAGTAGACTCCAGCTGTATTTCATGCTGTCAAGTCCATAACTGCTCTTTACTCATTAGATGTCATGTCCTTTTAGTACATTACTGTGTATCACTGTAACACACAGAAGAACATGAAGTTTTCTGATCACTCATAATCACTGAACAGCAGAAACGTGTCCAGTCCTTTCAGAAGCTCACATTTGTTTTCTTTGTGTCTAATCCAGTTTGTCCAATAAAAAGTGAAATGTAGTTGCAGAAGTAATGCAGGTCACAAATCATCACTGTTGTTAAATCTTTGTGAATGATGATATAATTTATGCAACTGATGATATAATTTAGAGTTATTTATTATTACCTTTGCATAGTTGTGCAATGAAATATAATAATATAACAATGTTAAATAGCAATTGTCTTTCAGTTGTTTAATGTGAGTGAGATGATGGTGAATCATTGCAGTCTGTGAGGACAGAGAAGGTGAATGTGTTTTAATGAGCAGTTAGAGGTGGTTTAGTTTATACAGACCTTTACCTAAAATACAACAGAAGCAGAGGAGCTCAGTGACAGATTCAGTAAGGAATAAAATACTTGGGGGCATGCAGTTATAGGAAAATAATCAAGTTCCATATTTTCCAATCTCACATAGTGAAATATTGCAGTGTTTTCAGAACAGAATGTGGCAAAAACATTTTTATTGCTGGCATTAAAACTGGGCTCTATATTTAACATTATAATCAAACTGTGCAATAGAAAATGCCCCATGCAGTCAAATCATTTTAATTCTGGTTTAGTCTGCACTTTAGAGGCTTTAACTGATACAGAGAGGATTTGCTGGGTTATGTTCAGATTGTAGATCAGCTTTCACATCCACCTTCTCAGTCACTACTGACAACATGTCACGGAGATCAAGTTTAGGGGTCAGAGTAGGTACAGGTGAGTTGATGAGATCCTCCAGGTTTAATGACTGGCTCAGACTTGGTTAGTGACCTGTCAAATACATTTAATCATTTCATAGTCTTACAGAATTACACAATTTATATTATTGATGCATTCAAAAACATGCTTTTACTCACTGGTTATAGTCATTAATGTCAAAATAAAAGAGTTAATGATTTGTTGTTGCATGGCTGTTCCTGAAAAAAGTCTAAACTAAGTGCAAATAATGCAACTGGAGACTGTGCTTATAAAGGGAAAGTGTCATTTGCATGTCCAGCCCCTAGAGGAGTTATAGACTACAATAAATATTCTGATATTCAGGTAAAACAGGATCAACTCAAGCAATATGCATTGCATGTGGAAGGAAAAATGTAGGACATTTGATATTGGTGATGCAAAAGTATGGTCAGATTACATTTTATTCTGCCCAGGTGCTTCATTAACACCGTGATCCATGATTGGCTCTATAAGACTGAATTTGGAATCAGTTGAAACTACTAAACAATTCAATTAAACTGCATATCCATAGACAGAAAGCTACGGAACCAGTGAGAATATGACTGTGCTCATTGTGTGAGTGAAAGTTAACCAAGTTGTGGTACATTATTGTGTATTAAATTCACGTTGTAGTTCCAACATGTCTAAAAAGTTGTGATGTTTGTTGGTAAATGAGACCATTTGTCTGTATGCATGTTCGACGCATGTGAATCGAAGAGGGCTTTGGCTGAATGTGATACATCTTGGCTCATATCTGTGGAAAATCTAAAGTAATTTTGAACATTTGTAAGTTCCTCAAAATATTGCAGAGTTTGCTTGATTTTGCACTATTTTCTGAGATCACAATATTGCTAAATCCTAGAGGGACTAATACTTGTGTCTTTTCTCATTCCAGATAATGTTTCCTTTAAAAGCAAGTTTCATGAGTTTTACCTCAGTAGAAGTGAGCTACTGCCCACTAGAGGTGAAAAAAAAATTGCACTTTGTTTCTCTTCTTGCAGATGTGTGTTTTGTACAGATTTGAGTGTGTGGAGCTTCTATCACTGATACCAACTTTACACAGCTCAGATTCAACAACCTGCTCAAAAGCTTTTGAATGTATTTTCACAACCAGGTATTAAATCTAAACTCATTCAGTCAACATGGAGACTTACAGAATGTGGCTGTTAGCAGCAGAAGCACTGCTGAGAGCATCTTTGTTTGGTATAAAACTGAAGTGAATTAAACTTCTCAGCTGCTCTCCTTCTTCCTCACCACACACACTCTCTCTCTCTCTCTCACACCCACACACACACACACACACACACACACACACACACACACACACACACACACACACACACTTTTCCCTAATTTAAAAGACATGAGTGGAGGATTTGCATAAAATGTGTCATCAACTGCTACATGAACTTGAAGACTCAGGTTTACAAATTTATTAGTTGATATCCTAAACTTTTGAAATCTCAGTGAATTCATCTTAAAATTAGTCTGAAATATGCAAAACACTAACGTATCTCTGTGATCAACTGATTAAACATAACATTTTTATTTTGCAAAAATCCTAAATAGCTGAGCAATCATCCAATATAAAACTTTTTCCCTGAAGTAGTAGGTGCTGTGGTCTGAAGGTGTTAATTACATTTCTATAACAGCCGATCTGACAGTAGTTCCAGCTGCAATGTTTACAGAGAGATGCTTGCTCTAATATGTTTTAGTTTCTATACAATTTACACAGGGACTAATATAATGGACTCTACACATCAATGGATTAAAACAAACAAAAAAAAAATGAGCAAGCATTGTTGATATGGCGACATTTTGTGTGAGCTGTAGGGATGTAGGGATATGAATAAGTTATTGGAAATGAACAGATAATGTGATCTGAACAGATACTAATTCAAATAGGAGGTTCAGTTTTTTTTAATCTTGCAGGAAATCTGGTTGAGACTAGAGGTGTGTAATGGGACTGGGATGCCTATTAGTGTGTTGTTGAGGAACCGTCAGAGCCACAATTCACACATCATGTTTACAGTTCTGCTATTTCTACCTGTAGGCTCCCACCCCAAGATACACATATGGGTATTTGGAGCAGGAAACAGATACAGATAGTATTATCCTGTCTATGAATTACAATTGAAGCAGATTCAGTTAGTTCAGTTAAAATATGTGTGTGATTTTAGCATAGCTGCTTCCCCCGCTCCAGTCACTGTGGCTTTGTGTGCAGTAATAAACTGCAGTGTCCTCTGTCCTCAGAGTCTTGGCTTCTAAGAACTGTGTGCTTGTAGGGATGTCTTCAGAGAAGAGACATTGGCCTTTCATGGAGTTTGCATATGTGAGTTCATCAGTTGTACCCGAGTTCACATATCCAATCCATTCTAGAGCTTTCCCTGGTTTCTGTCGTATCCAGTGCATGAGATACTCAGTCATATCAAAGCCATTTATCTTACAAGAGATCTTCACATGTTCTCCAGGTCTCTTTACCACAGCAGAAGACTGGTCCACTCTGATCTCATCACTGCTCACACCTAGAAGATAAAACATAACAATCAAAGATAAACAACAGATTCTCATTGAAGACATATATAGAAGTGTCAGGTGCCATGTATTAACATTATAACAAAGATGCAGTACTGAGTGACCCTCAGCCCCATAATCAAGCTTTTTGATTCAGTTGTGTGAAATGAGCTTTGGGTGAGTAAGAGACTGATTTTTATAACAGTATGAATTTGCATAAACACACTTCAACTAATAGATTTAATAGTTTCATGAATCCTTCTTCAAAACAAGTGATCTGCTGCCCTACAGATGATTTTAATTCCAGGAGTTTGTAGTAGTGGTGCTGCAGAAAACATGTACATTTAATTTAATCTCTGGTCAGATTCTGTGCTGCTGAACAGACTCACTGTTTATAAATTCAGGAAATTAACCATCGATCTGTAGTGTCCCTGCAGCTTACATTATTACAAGTGTGTAAAATATAAATAAAGCTGTTTTGTTATTGTATCTATACACTATATTGTGTTGTCCAGTTGGAGTTCACAATTCAGTGATTTGATGCATCTCCCCCACAGTTATATAAGCTGAGAGAGAGAGTAAGGGTACAGTTACATTTAGCAGCATGGCATAACAACAAGCTTCATGCTTTATTACTGCTTTTAATCTGTCTATGAATGACAACAACCTTATTTCACGCGCTCGTTTTTAACCCTCTCTGCTCGCACAAACTTTTTTTTTTTTGTCAGCAGTGTGTTTTTGTGTTTATAGATATATAGGTTGGTGTATATAGATATATAGGTGCATCAGTATCCTTTTAAAATTATTGAAAAATGTAGTGTAATGTCAGAGGTAGGGGGAATCTTTTTTCTTTTTTTTTGAAAATGGCAACGATTTTGCCTATTACACACTAATTTAGCCTATTTAATTAATAATCTGTGAAGTTATGTGCAATGTGAAGTTATTTTGAATAGCCTATGACATACTTAAATGGAGCATGGTTAACTAGCGTCAACAAAGAGTTGATGCACTTTACTGACAAAACTCATGCAATGTAATCAATTTTGATACAGCTTTGGAAAAGGGTTTGCAAAAATACACACATTTCTTTATAGATGGTGTGAAATTTGCAGCATTTTTTTAAACAGTCTTATTTGTGTCTTTGTTTTCCTTTAGATGACGTTATGAGCAGCTATGGAACAACACACACGAAGATAATGGAGACAATAATGTCCAAATATTTAAAGAAGACTTGGATAAGAAGACTTTGCCCTAACGATCTGTGCCACACAGCTCTTGTTTAAAGAGCTTGTATTTGAAATAAAGATAGGAGTTGCACCTGTTGTTATTTTGTTGTTTTCTCTTAGTTGAATGACTGTTTAATTTTTTTCTTGGTGCCATCATCTCTTGTTCCAGTGCGATCTTATTTAATAACATCCAATTCATTTACCACTGACTTACTTTCAGGTGTTTATTTTGTCTGATATAGGGATCGTATTGCGACAAGGTGCATATGAACAGCTGTGTGGGGAAATGTAGGTCATGTTGTTCTAAATGCGAGCTAGATTATAACAAAAATAGGTTATAATAGAATTAAAAATGCACAATCGTGTACACAGTGAGTGAAGCCTATAGGAAATTCAATTTAGATAGTTTACTTAATGTTGAAACGTATGACGTTGAAACATCATCAGGATATCAACGCTGATTCAATTTACAAAAGCGAAACCAATTTCAACGGTGATGCAACGTTGAAATGTCGGCTGGGCCTGCTCAGGCAAGGAGATGTTCAGTAATTTATTATCTTAATTTTATGCTGTTATTTATTTCTTACTTTGCATGTTACACGTGACGCGGACTCGACTGTAATCGGAAACATTTCCGAGTCCAAAATGTCCGAGTCCGTGTCAAGTTCAAATGTAAAATTTACCCGAGTGTGTGACAAGTCCGACTTAATTCATAATTGGACTCGAGTCCGAGTCCGTTATCGAGAATCCCAATTAATTCTAAAGTCCGGTTTGCCAAATATATCTGAGTGAAGACCCCAAAAAATGTTATACTGTACAAAAACCACAAATTCATTGGAATGTTATGTATAGATGGCTTAGTTTACACAGACTGCACCCTAAAGATATAAAACAGTAACTAGGACCTGAATTGAAAATAAACTGCTGTTGCACATTTTTACTAAAAGACACTTGGAATACCACAGAAGCAGAGGAGCTCAGTGACAGATTCAGTAAGGAATAAATCACTTTCGGAGGAAAATAATTATCAATGAAGTAAAACAGATTTCCTGTTACCACCCAAAGGACTTCTTCTCATCACTTACATTATTACAGTTCTAAAATGTCGCTTCCTAACCGGCCTCACCCATTAAATAAAAAAAAAAAAGTAGCTTTTATAGACTGAAACAGGTCGTGATGGTAATCAGTGCAGTCCTCTATGTGTTGTGTACTGAGTCAACACCAGGAATTAGTCCTTAAGATACACCAACAAATAGCTTTGCAAGTGAAATTTATTACCAAATATTTTAAGTAGCATTTGAATTAAAATATAGGAAGTAAAATAAACAAATAAAAGCTTTTAAACATATAAAGCAAGTGGAATATTAACTGGATTATATTCTTATTAACGATGACCTGAGTAAACCTTTGTACTATTTTTTTATTTAAAAAATATATATAAATGATTTAGGTGTCTAGCAGGAGCAGTAGAGATGTAGAGAACATGGTGTGTGTTGTTTGTAATGGGGTCTTCTCTGTTCTCTAAATGTATTTAAACCATAGAAATTCAGCTTATGGCGTATTTGTGGATATGTGCCTCTTTATCAAATCTATAATTTTCTATAAAATATTGAAGTGTCAGTGTAATAAGCACAATGATTAAATAGTAAATTGAGCATGATAATAATTATCTGTGCTTGAGAATATTGGGTTCATTATAATGGAAAAAATCCTCTCAAAATGCTCTCACACTTTCTCACACATGATCACACAAATTTAAATTTGTTGAGGTGATTATTGTTAGGTAAAGATATTACAGTATAACAAGTTCTTTTAAGTGATGTGATTATAATGGTGTGTATAATGTGCAACAATGTTAGAGATGTAGCATCATTGTGTTAGAAATATGAAATAAATTAAATTAAAATTTACATTATAAACGTTAAATATCTTTAAACTCTTTGTTTTATTTGTGTGATTATATTTTATAGGTAGACATATGAGGTGTTTTTGTATAGGCATGTTGTTGATCTGTCTCACCGTGGCCAACAAGTGCAGTAATACACAGCTGTGTCTTCAGTCTGCATGTTTTGCCCTGTTAATGTTAATGTGCTGCTGGACGTGTCTGAAACCTGCTTTTCAGTTTCTCAATGTATATAGTGCTACCATCATAACATATGCATCCAATAAAACACTTCAGGGTGTGCTGTTACTGGAAATCAACTTTGAACAATTTTAATAGTATCTCCACTTCATGTCAATCTGCATCATATCACAATTATTTTGATTATTTTCCTATAACAGCACAACGCTGTAATGTGTGGTTAATGAAAGTGGGTCCCAATAATTATAGCAAACATAAAATCAGACTTTAAATCCAAAGAGGGTTCAGTAGAGCAGCAAAAAAGTAGGATATTTGTGACAGTCCCAGTGTATTTTATTCTTTATTAATACATTTATTTTATATCATGTAGGTGATATATTTTCTCTGCAGAAATCTCCACCAATTTAGATTTTGTCCTGTTAATTTTCATATAGTTTAAATGTGAAAAGGGGAAGAAAATGCAGTTAAAGATTTCATTCTGACTGTGGTACAGGAGCATCACATACATTCTGACTGATGGTATCTGTTTATAAACTGAATTTATTAACCTTATGTCTTTCAATAAGATACAAAATTAGCCTAAAACTTGATCAAAGTGTGACCATTAAATGTGTGAGGAACTCACACATTTATTTTATTTTTTTATCAAACTGACTGTTTTAATCACTGCTGTTGTTAAACTGGTTCCTTATCCAACATGATCTCTGCAGGAAGAAAGCCTAGGCAAGATTAGAAAGTAAATCATTTCATGTTGTTTTGGTGAAATATATTTATATTGTATCAATGTTGAGGCTTCTAAATGTTAGACAGAAAACCCTATTTAGCCAAAATCTGATTTTTCATCTCTTTAGGTCAGTACATCACTGCACAAAAGTTATGATACTCAGATAAAGAAAGATAAAACATGAAGTTTTTCATTGGAGCACTGCACAGTTCTTGGTCAATTTGAATTCTAACCAATTTATAATGTGATGTTAAAATTTAACAAACTCAGCAAATCAACTGACTATTTGCTAGCTGATGTCTTCTTACACTTATGAGAAACATAAAATTTCAAACAGAGATGAAACATTGTATTGCTATGGTATTGCTTTTGCTAATACATCACTTTTCTGTACTGGGTGTTTTTGTACAGGGATGTTCTTGATCTGTCTCACTGTGGTTTACGGGCGCAGTAATACACAGCTGTGTCTTCAATCTGCATGTTCTGCCCTGTTAATGTTACTGTGCTGCTGGACGTGTCTTTGGAAACCTGAAACCTGCTTTTCAGTTTCTCACTGTAGTAAGTGCTACCACTACCAGATATTTGTCCGATATACTCCAGAGCTTTTCCTGCAGGTTGTCGTATCCAGTGTGTCCAGTAGCTGCCATCACTTACTGAATATCCAGACACTTTACAGGTCAGAGTCATTGACTGACCAGGGGATAAAATCGTTGTTTCAGGTTGAATCAGTTGAACACAGTAAACACCTGTTAAAGAAAAGATCATTTTAATGCTGTAAAAGGAAAATGTGCCCAAAAGCCATATGCATGTAAAATGTAAAAACACTTATAGTGTACAGCTGCCAGCAGCAGCAGCAGTAGGAATATAGAGATCATGGTGTGTGTTGAAGCAGAATAAGTAAAAGCTCTTGGTCTTCACCATTTAAATATATAACGGAATTACATTTGCATAGAGACACTTGTGACAGGTCTTCTACTCTTCATGCTACAGCCGGTCAGTGGGTTTGACTAGGAGGCTCATCAAGAGAACCATGTCCACAGTTCCTCCCTCTGTAAAAGCTTAGGCTTTGTTAGTGTAGATGGAGCTTGTTCCTGGTTGCTTTGTGTTTGAGTTTGGCTTTTGTTTGTTTTGTAGTTTAGCTTGTTTTTGTAATTTGTTTTGAGAATTTTGTTTTCTATTTTTGATACACTAACATCCTTGCACCAGATAGACATTACAGATGACTGTGTTGTTTCCTTGGTTTATATAATTTTTCTGTTTATTTTAATAAATGTTTATTGTTGCAACTGACTTTACTATGTCCTCCTATCATTTGTCACGGCTTTGAACCGGTCGTGACACACTCTTTTATCAGAGTAAATTTGATGCAATCCTACATATCTGAACCAATATACATTATTAACACATGTGACTTTATTTTCATTTTCTCTTAATTTGTAAATGTGACTATACACATTACATGACTATTTCACAATTTTAAACTGGTTTGTTTCAGCCTCAGGGTGGTGTGATGCTGTTGATCCATTACAATGTTTGGAACGAGCGCATTAATATAAACCTGTGATTTGCACTAACCATTAATCAGTACTGAAAATTCTACAGCGCTGTGTTATAACTGATACTAATGGTTGTGTCCTTTTTGTTTTTAATATTTATTAGAGATTTCTTAGTCACCACCAGAAGAACAACATTACTGAAGATGACTGACTGAATGAATTTAGATCATTTATTCAGCTTGCTTATTGATGTTAAAAAAGTAACACTGCTGCTAAGAGACGCTTGAGAACTTTATTGACTGTGATATCTGTACTTATATCAACACCATGCACATCTGTGGAGGAAAACACTTGGTGGTATCTCACACGATATATGCTGCACATTTATTGTTATTGTAGTAAATTAATACATTTGATAAAGCACTCACAGGAAGCAGCTGCCAACAGGAGCAGTGGAGATGTAGAGAACCTGGTGTGTGTTATTTGTACTGGGGTCTTCTCTGATATCCAAAGTTTAACAGAGAACATGAATAGAGTGATGTCCAGCTGTGACACTTGTATTTGTTTATCTGAGTGAAGGAGAATATATTTAAAATGTGCAGAATGCTACCATTAACATGAACACTTACTGGATATGCCGCAGGATCCCCGTGACCCTCTGTAGGATAAGCGATACAGAAAATGGATGGATGGATGGACTATGGTATTAGAGGAATACAACACTGTGGGTGTTTTTTTCATGCTGTAATAGGAAAATAATCAACTTCTTTGTGGAAATAGTAGCTCCATTTCGTGTTGGGCTGACTCACACCACCTCCACATTGATTGTTTTCCGATAACAGCAATCCATTTTAATCAATCAATTAATTTTATATATTATTATTATTATTATTATTATTATTATTAATAATAATAATAATAATAATAATAATAATAATAATAATAATAATAATAATAATAATAATATAAAAAACAACAAAGCAACAACAACAATAATAACAATAATAATACCATAATTTCTTGAACAGAACACCTACTATTAAAAAAAACATCCAAATTACCAATTTAACTATATACCAATTTATCATTATCATTATCAAAGAATTGGCTTATACTGTGACACCTCAATTTTTGAAACCATAAGTATATTTCTAAACATGTTTATATTTACTTTGCCACTTGGACTAGGATTTGTTCCTGCAAAAATCATGTGTAAGGAGCTGGTTTAACAATCACTGTGGTGAAAAACAGACAGTTTGCCTGAAGATAACCTGAAACCTTACTAGCTAAGTGTGATTTCCTCACACAGTGAATTTCACATTTTGATAACTATGCATTGCAGTGACATGAACATAAGCCTAATCAGCTCAATTTGTAATCAGATACTGACTGTCAAAATGTCCATGATGCTCCTGCACTCAGCC
Source organism: Ictalurus punctatus (assembly GCF_001660625.3). Taxonomy (NCBI): domain Eukaryota; kingdom Metazoa; phylum Chordata; class Actinopteri; order Siluriformes; family Ictaluridae; genus Ictalurus; species Ictalurus punctatus. The sequence goes on along the minus strand of NC_030417.2, from coordinate 16,851,792 downwards.
AGAATTCTTCTTCTTCTTCTTCTTCTTCTTCTTCTTCTTCTTCTTCTTCTTCTTCTTCTTCTTCTTCCTTTTATTATAATTAATTATTTAATTGATTGATTGATTGATTGATTGGTTAATTAATTAATTAATTAATTAATTAATTAATTAAGAAGCATGTTGGGAGCTAGCACTTGTGCAAGACTGGTATTGTATGTTCTTAGATATAATTCACAGATTTCATTTATGTTTTTTCTGGAACATAAAATAACTAAACATAGTTTTAAAGCACAATAAGCACTGTTCAAACAGGGCTCTGTCCATTGTTCATGGAGGAACATGACATGACATGACACAGAAATGATAAAACATTGTATTTCTACTTTTTCTGATGTAAAGAGTTTACTGTACAGGACGTTTTTGTACAGGGATGTTGTTGATCTGTCTCACTGTGGTTCACGAGCGCAGTAATACACAGCTGTGTCCTCAGACTGAAAGTTTTGCCCATGTAAAATCACAGTATTGCTGGAGGCCTCGGCTGAGAAACGGATCTTGTTCTTTAGTGAATCTATACTGCCAGTATTACTGGAGCTGCAGTACCAGCCAATCCATTCCAGTGCTTGTCCTGATTTATGTCGTATCCAGTTAGTACAGGTACTTGTGGCTGAATACCCAGTGATCTTACAGGGGACTGAAAATGATTCTCCAGGTTTAACCACCATGACTGGAGGCTGAACCAGTGCAATACATTTAATTCCTGTGAACAACAAATTAATCAATTAATCAGGTGCATTCTTTCTAAAAGAAATATAAACACAATTATCTCAAAACTCTCCACATATTTACCAGATACAGCTGTTAACAGCAGCAGTAGAAATGTAGCGAACATGGTTTGAGTGCAACTTGAACCCAGAACCTCACTTCTCCTGAGAACACCTCTAATATTTTATAGGGGGTTTGATTTGCATGACAGTGTTTGGGGTTTCATAAAGGTACAGAGATTACATGAGGCATTTCCTGGAAATGTAAAACATTGTACAAATTCCCAAAATATGAGAGAGTTACTTACTATAGACTTCCTTTTTCCTCAAACAGTGTGGATTATGCACCCTGGTTTAATGAGGCACTGATATAATAGACATTACATATAAGACATTACAATGTTGTAGTTAGAGCTTATGACTTAAATCCCAGGAGAACTTGTTCTCATTTTTATCACACCCTCAGTCCGTTAAACCTCAACATGTTGGGTAGATGTTGTGTGAATAGAGAAAGAGCGCCCCTCACAGGACTTAAAGCTTAAAGAAAAGTATAATGTTCATACATTTCTAATGTGGGTGCAGACTAAATATACATTACAGTACACTACATGACCAAAGGTTGGCTTTCTAAATTTGTCTGTAAAAAAACTGAAAATAATTTGCAATGCTGCTCAAATGTTAAAGCAGCACTGTCTATAATATACAACCCCAATTCTGAAAAAATTGGGACAGTATAGAAAATGCAAAAAATAGTGATTTGAAAATTCACTTCATCCTGTATAATGAAAATACATTATTAACACAATATTTTATGTTTAACTTTGTGAATTTAATTTATTTTTGAAAATACTCATTTCTAATCTGATGGCTGCAACACACCAAAAAAGTTGCACAACACCTTTTCTTTTAATAACACTTATTAAGTGTTTGGACACTGAAGACACTAGATGGTTAAGTTTAGCAAGTGGAATTTTTCGCCATTCATCCATTATGCATTTCTTCAGCTGCGTAACTGTATGGGGCCTTTGCTGCCTTATTTTGCGCTTCATAACGTGGCACACATTCTCAATCAGAGACAGGTCAAGACCGCAGGCAGGCCATGCTAGTACCCACACTCTCTGCTTATGCAACCATGCTCTTGTAATCTGGGCAGAATGTGGTTTGGCGTTGTCCTGCTCTGGATTTCAGCATATGTTGCCCCAAAATGTGTAAATATCTTTCTGCATTAATAAGATAAGATAAGATAATACTTTATTAATCCCCAGATGGAGAAATTAGGGATGCCCTCACATATGTGCAAGTTACCCATGACATGGGCATTGACCATGCTGATGCTGACAGATGTTTTTGGACCTGATGTTGATAACAGCTTTGATGGTCCTTTTCCTCTTTGGCCCAGAGAATATGACGGCTGTTTTGTCCAAAAACTACTTGAAATGTTGACTTGTCGGATCACAAAACATGATTCTACTGTGCTACTGTCCATCTCAGATGAGCCCGAGCCCAGAGAAGTCGGCGGTGCTTCTCAACACTGTTGATATATGGCTTCTGCTTTGCATAATAAAGCCTTAACTTGGATCTCTGGATGCAGCGGCAGATGGTGTTGACTGACAAAGATCAACCACTTATTCGTAGTCGGGCCGCGGGGACTGACAAAGATTTACCAAAGTATTCCTGAGCCCAAGTCAGGCTATCCATTACAGACTCATGACGGTTGCCCAAAATCCTACCGATTTGTCTTTGGGTAATGTTGATCTCAAAGTGTTGGATTATTTGCTGACTCATCTGTTGAAAGATTGGCGAGCCTCGACCCGTCCTTGGTCTTGAAGGACTAGGCCTTTTTTGGAGGCTTATGATCAGACTTGTTTCACTTCACCTTCTTATTTTAACTTATCACACCTCTATTAGTCCTAAATTGCCCCTGTCCCAACTTTTTTGGAACATTCATCAATTTAAAGATAAACATTTATTTTCAAAAACTATGCAGTTGATTAAGTAAAACATCAAATACCTTGTATTTATAAGGTTTTTTTGGTTAAATACAAGTCAAAGTACATTTACAAATCAATTCTCTTTGTTTTTATTAGCATTTTCCATACTGTCCCAACTTTTTCAGAATTGGGGTTGTACTTTGACACATCAATTTTATGAAACCATACATATATTTCTATATTTACTTTGAAACTTGGGCTAGGATTTGTTCCTGCAAAAATCATGTGCAAGGAGCTGGTTTAACAAACACTGTGATGAAAAACAGTCAGTCTGCCTGAAGATATCCTGAAACCTTACTAGCTAGGTGTGATTTCCTCACACAGTGAATTTCATACTTTGATAACTATGCATTTCAGTGAAATAAATATACGCCTAATTAGCTCAGTTGTAATCAGATCCGGACTGACAAAATGTTCATGATGCTTATGCACTCAGCCAGAATTCTTCTTCTTCTACTTCTTCTTCTTCTTCTTCTTCTTCTTCTTCTTCTTAGCATTATTAATTAATTAATTAATTAAACAATTAATCGATTAATTAATTGATTAATTAATTGATTGATTAGTTAATTAATAAATTATTTAATTAATTAGTTAATTAAGAAGCATGTTGGGAGCTAGCACTTGGGCAAGACTAGTACTGTATGTGCTTAGATATAATTCACAGATTTCATTTATGTTTTTCTGGAAAATAAAATAACTAAACATAGTTTTAAAGCACAATAAGCACTGTTCAATCATGGCTTTGTCCATTGTTAATGGAGGAACATGACACGACACACAGCAAAATGATAAATCATAGTATTTCTGCTTTTTCTCACATAAATAGTTTACTGTACAGGATGTTTTTGTACAGAGATGTTGTTTATCTGTCTCACTGTGGTTGACAAGCGTAGTAATACACAGCTGTGTCTTCAGTCTGCATGTTCTGTCCTGTTAATGTTACTGTGCTGCTGGACATGTCTCTGGAAACCTGAAACCTGCTTTTCAGTTTCTCACTGTAGGCAGTGCTACCACCATAACATATACGTCCGATCCACTGCAGAGTTTTTTCTGCAGGTTGTCGTATCCAGTTTGTACAGTAGGTACTTGTTAATGAATATCCAGACACTTTGTAGATCAGAGTCATTGACTGACCAGGGGTTAATAGTGTGGATCCGGGCTGGATCAGCTCAACACAGTGAACACCTGTTAAAGAAAAGCTGTTTTAATGTTATAAATATTTTTTTTTTTTGTGCCGAAAAGCCATATTTATTTCAAATGTAAAAACACTTACAGTGTACGGCTGCCAGCAGCAGCAACAGTAGGGATGTAGAGATCATGGTGTGTGTTGAAGCAGAATAATTAAAAGCTCTTGGTCTTCATTGCTTAAATATATAACTGGGAAAGACATTTGCATAGAGACACTCCTTATCTTAGGGTACATTTGAGGGAGTCTTCTAAATCAAATCACCTCCCCATCTATCAAACATGTCATTTTAAATATAAAAAAATGTGGGACATTGAGCCATTTAAATATCTATTTAAATATGTCTGTCAGTCCTGTTGTGTTTTCAGGTGAATAAGCACACACACTACATTATAACCACATTTATTTAGTAATAAAACACAGCAGGTGTATTGTTACAGGAAAATAATCAATGACATGATGGTGGGATGAAACAGAGTTAGTTACCACCCTAAAGTTGATTTAAACTTTTTACTGGGAAACTGCAGAGAGCAAAGGTCTCCATCCAGATGTTTTTAATTATTTTTCATTTATTTTTACCCTCATTGTTTTATAAGTATCAGGCTTTTTTCAGTTATAACTGCTTTATTTATTGTTTACACAGAGTGCAGTGAATTAATATAAATTCAATAAACCATATCAGACAATTCCACTAGAAGATACACTTTTCATTTAGAAATTAAAAATAACTTAATTAACTTAATAGATTATTTATTCTATTCTCTTTTTTTCTTAAAATGAAAGAATATCATTTTTATGCAGTTCTTTGATGGAAACTACTGTTTGTGTATTTAAAATAACACAAGCTGTTAAAATGTCATTCCAGTGGAAGAAAGTAATGGTTTGACTGTTTATTTTTCTCCTACCTGCTTCTGTGTGTATTTGTTTGGACTTAATTGTGATATTTTCTAACAAACTAAGTTTGCTCTTTTTCCCACATTATAAATAAATATATCAGTCATTTAAAACATTTGATTTGCATAATAGTGTTTAGGTTTTCACAAAGGTGCAATAAAACAATGTCATACTACATTTCCTGCAAATGTAAACACATGTACACATTCACAAAATATAAGAGCTACTACTATATGCATTATGCATTATTATGCAGCCTGGTTTATTAAGACACGGATATAACAGATCTGTAATGTCTTACTTTTTAATCAATGTTGTAAATACATTTTATGACTGTAACGAAAATCCCAGGAGGACATCAGTTCTCTCTCAGTCCTTTTAATCTTTCAGTCATTTTAACCTCAACATGTTGGGTAGATGCTGTGTAAGTAGAGAAAGAGCGCCTCTCAGAGGACTTAAAACATAATGGAAAGCATAATGTGCAGATATTTAAGTATACAAAACCTAAATATAAATATGTACAGTGCTAGTCAAACATTTAGGAAAATTTCATTGTCTGTGAAAAAGCTAAATAATTTGCACTACTAGTGGAATGTTAGATCGGATGTTTCTATCTATTCATTATTTACTGTGCTTTAATCTTGACTATAATCAATTAATATTTCTTTATGTACATAGGATGTGATGGATTTCCATAAATTGTACTTTTAGGTTTTAACTCAAAATATACTTCACACATATTTGAGGTTTGATTTTTGTTCAGTCCTCTCACTGAGATGTACAGCTGTGTGTCTTTGTACAATAACAAACAGCCGTGTCTTCTGACACCAGGCTGCTGATATCTAAGTAAAGCACATTGTTGCTCGTGTCTCTGGAGATGCTGAAGCGAGTTTTAAAGGAAGCTCCAGAGTTTATGCTTCCACCACCCCATATGATCCAGATCCACTCCAAGCCTTTTCCTGGAGGCTGTTTTATCCAGCCTGTGCCGTAGCTAGTGAGGGCATAGCCAGAAATCTGACAGGATAACTTCACTGAGGCTCCGGGAGGTTTAACCTCAGCAGGAGACGAGGTCAGACTGATGCCATGCTCATCTGAGAAGAGGAGAGCGGTAAAACATACAGAAGCTATTAAGCAAACTTCACTTCAACTCACACTGAAATATGGAGCATATAAAAAGGTGAGTAAAGTGTGGAGAGATGTGTTTACTCACAGGGCACAGAGGATATCAGAAGAAGAAGAGGCCAGCTCATGATTCCTCTCCTGTACTTGACCAAACACAAAGACTGCTGTGTACTTGCAGTGTATTTATATCTGTCTGAGATTGGGGAGATTTGCATGCAGTATGGGTTATGTATCTAACATTTATTATGGTGGTCTTTCTACAATACAGCATTTCTTCAAACATTTTCATTTATAAAACTGTGTAGACAAATTCTTAAATGAACAAATACATAAATTAAATTTAATCAAAATATAGTTTCAGTTGCATATGAAGAAACAAATAAATTAGCAAAAAGATGTCTCATGAGTTATGTTTTTATCATGAAATGAAATGTAATGCAGTTGAATGTTTTATCATTTAATGTCTTTGCGTATACTTACTGTTATTTTCATGTTTGTCTTCAGCTTTAAGCACCTGCCAGAGATAATAAAAGAAAAGGCTGAGAATTTTACAGAGGAATTCTGACTGTTAATGGAGTAAGACAAAAGGAGAAGTAAAACTGAGCACAAAAATAAATGGATGTTGTTTATAATAAGTGTCTCTGGGGTTCAGTTTCCTGCTGAGGGAATATTTACAGCTCATGAGGACGTGCTTGTGTAAGTTTTTGTACAGCTCTGGAGTCTGTTGTGTCAGTGTGACTCTCGTGCACAGTAATAAACAGCCGTGTCTTCAGCTTTCAGACTCTTCACTTCTAGGTACAGCATGTTTTTATTGGTGTCTTTAGTGATGGAGAACTGGCCCTGCAGAGACTGAGCGAATGTTGTGCTAGTGCCACCGTCGATGTATCCGATCCACTCCAGTCCTCTTCCTGGTTTCTGACGGATCCAGTGCATGTAGTAGCTGCTCATTGAGAATCCGGAGACAGTACAGGACAGAGTGACTGACTCTCCAGGTCTCTTCACCACAGAAGCAGAGGAGGTCAGGGACTGTCCATAAGAATCTGGAAGAGAAGAGTATAACTAGGTAATGTTATGTTATAATGATTATGGAATCAGAATGGTTAATTTTCCTAGTAATCATCACATGAAAAAAAATTAAACTTACATGATATTAGCACAAATAAAATACAATATCCTAAAATCATTGTTCTCTTAGTTCTGCTTCACCCAGATTTAAAGTGAATGGGAGTGTTATCTAACACAGAGCTCACTGGAAACCTGAACAGCCAAGAACATGCTGTTTATACCCGACTCTATTTGAATAGGGAGTGTCCACCATAGATGTATTAAATTCACAACCACAGGCTGCTCAGTGTATAGATGAGTGGATGATTATAAGGTCAGTTTTACTAAATGTAGCTGACTGAAGACACCAAAAATATTACTGTATACACTACAAATTCATAGGAATGTTATGCATAGATGGTTTAGTTTAAACAGACTGCCCATTCAATGTAAAATAACAGTAACTTTGACCTCAGTTGAAAATAAACTGCTGTTGAACATTTCTGCTAAAAGACATGGACACTTGGAGCATTATATACAATACAACAGAAGCGGAGGAGCTCAGTGACAGATTCAGTAAGGAATAAAACACTTTGGGAGGAAAATAATCAACAATGAATTAAAACAGATTTCCTGTTACCACCCAAAGTGTTTGTCATCAATTACATTATTACAGTTATAAAAAGTCGTTTCCTAACCAGCCTCACCAGTTAAATAGTTTCATAAACTATTTACAAATATTTTTAAAAATAATAAATTAAGTAGTTTTTATACAATGTGAATTCAGTTACATGAACATCAAAAACTGCTTTCAAAAGTGTCAAAAAAGTAGAAGTTTAACTAGAGATTCAGATTTCATTTCATTTAAAGCAGCTAAAAAGATATATAATATATTCTTAATAACTATGAACTGAGTAATTTTTTTTTCATTAGTTTTTGTTAAATTATTATCTAAGTGTCTAGGCTGAAGTGTTTACAATATGGGTGTTATGAAACTCCATGAGGAACTAGGGATTTCAATTCCCAGCAGCCACCTCACCACTGCATCACGGTCATGTGACCAGCCGCACCTGACTCTCATCCTGATTAACGAGCAGCTGTGTATTTAAATCACTGTTTGTACAGCACTTGGTGTCTAGGTTTGTTTCTTTCAGGTCATCATGTTATGTGCGCCCGTGCCCTATGCTTAGTGACGTTTGTGGTTGGTTTGAATTCCTATTAAACTCTGAATCTGCAAGTGCATCTGTCTCCGCATTCGTGATAGTGCAGTTGAATGTAATTGAGCAGTTTATTAACCACAATAAGAGGGGATTATATTCATCATTTACATAAATGACAACAGTAATGACTTGTTCAATAAAATGATGTGTGAAAAAATATGTGTGTGGTTTTAGTACAGCTGTTTCCTCAGTTCCAGTCACTGTGGCTTGTCGGGCACAGTAATAAACTGCAGTGTCCTCTCCTCAGACTCTTGGCCTCTAAGTACTGTGTGCTTGCTGAGACATCCTCTGTAAAAATTAGCTGGTTTTTCACAGACTCTGCATATGTTGCTTTATTATTGCCTGTATTCATCCAGCCAATCCATTCCAGAGCTTTCACTGGTTTCTGTCGGATCCAGTGTATGTTGTAGCTTGTCATTGAATATCCACTTATTTTACACGAGATCTTCACAGATTCTCCAGGTCTCTTTACCACAGCAGGAGACTGGTCCAGTCTGATTTCAGCACTGCAAAAACCTGCCAGATAAAACAATCAAAAATAATCATTAAATCATACACTCAGTGGTAAACATATAAAGAAGTCTCGTGTTAACATGAGTATAAAAATGCACTGCTGAATGACGCTTAGCCCCTTAATCAAACACTGTGATGGAAGTTCTGTAATTCAGTTTGATGATATGAGCTTTAGCTGAGCAACAAGCTGATTTTATGTAGAGCAAATAATAACAGGATGGATTTGCATTGACTTCCTTTTAACCAATAGAGTCAGATCTATAATAAGAACCTCCACAGGCTGATTTTGCATGTGTTAAGGATGAGAGCGATGTCACATTTTACAGTTTGCCAGTTCAGCTTAATGTTTGTTTTTAATAATTGGTGTACATGCAAGTAACCTTCAAAGTTCTTATGATTTATTAATTTCCTTCACTTTATCAATGCTTGTTAATTATTAATCAACATAATTTAAACAATCTATAAATAACCTCAGAATGTTTCAATTGGCACCTGAACACTTTCATTCAACATTTACATGTTGTATTTATATTTACATAAGCTGTCTGAATTGATCTTTGTTGTGTGTGTTATTGCTGCTGTTATTTAGAAGATGCCTTGGCTCCTAATTCTGAGAGTGAATACTTGTGTTTTTCTCATTCCAGAAAATGTTTCCTTTAAATCTTTCGTGAATTTTACCTCAGTAGAAGAGAGCTACTGCCCTCTATAGGTGCAAAAATATTTACACATTGTTCCTCTCCTTGCAGATGTGTGTTTTGTACTGAGCTGTGTGTGGAGCTTCTATCACTGATACCAACATCCACTTTACACAGCTCAGATTCAACAACCTGCAGAAAAGATTTGGAATGGATTGACATATTATTAATGATGGATTAACTGAATATCCACCTCAGGTCAACAAATACATGAATGTTGAGGCCAAAGATGAAACACTATGTTGATGTACTTTTATCTTTGAAATACAGAGGGGTCTCAGCCCTGCTAGCTCATTTATACCAAGCGTCCCTGGGGACAAGTGTACTGCAGAGAGAGGAAACTGAACAGGGATGTTTTTGTACAGGGCTGCAGTGAGTTTGTAGTGCTGTGTGTCTTGCACAGTAATACACAGACTGAAAGTTTTGTCCTCTTAAATAATCTGTGCTGATGGATGTGTCCTGGCTGAAACTGATCTTGCTCTTCATCGTGTCTTTGAGATTAGTGCTACCACCGCTACACAGATATCCGAGCCATTCCAGTGCTTTCCCAGCAGGTTGTCGTATCCAGTGAATACAATAGCTCTACTCTGAGATCTTACAAGAGATGGAGAACGACTCTCCAGGTTTCACGAGCACAGAGGCTGACTGAGTGAGCTCCACACCGCCAACACCACCTGTGAATAATCACAATAGAACATCATCAAATGTCTTCAAATCATTTTCACAAACAGGTATTAAATCTAAACTCATTCAGACAACATGGAGACTTACAGAATGCAGCTGTTAACAGCAGCAGCACTTAGGAGAGCATCTTTGTTTAGTATAAAACTGAAGTGAAATAAACCCAGTTGCTCTCCTCCTTCCTCACCACACACACACACACATACTCTCTCACACACACAGACCTCCTTAATTTAAGAGACATGAGTGGAGGATTTGCATAAAATGTGTCATCAAGTACTACATGAACTTGAAGACTCAGGTTTACAAATTTATTAGTTGACATCCTAACCTTCTGAAATCTCAGTGAATTCATCTTAAAATTAGCCTGAAATAAACAAAGCACTAACGTATCTCTGTGATCAACGGATTACACCGTAACATTTTTATTTTGCGAAAATCCTAAATACCTGAACAATCATCCAATATAAAACTTTCTCCCTGAAGTAGCAAGTACTGTGGTCAGAAAGAGTTAATTACATTTCTATAACAGCTGCTCTGACAGTAGTTCCAGCTGCAGTGTTTACAGAGAGATGCTCGCTCTAATGTGTTTGAGTTTCTGTACAATTTACAACGGAACTAATATAATGCACTCTTTATTTTTTGGACTCTTTATATTTATACTAATGAACTCTTTTATATTTATGTGGATAATTGGATTAAAACAAACAAACAAAAAAGACATGTAGCATTGTTGATATGTTGATGTTTTGTGTGAGGAGTAGGGATGTAGTTGATGTAGTAGATGAACAGATAATGTGATCTGAACAGATACTAATACAAACAGGAGGTTAGATTTTTAGGAATCTTGCAGGAAATCTGGTTGAGACTAGAGGTGTGTAATGGGACTTGGATGCCTATTAGTGTGTTGTTGAGGAACCGTCAGAGCCACAATTCACACACCATGCTAACAGTGCGGACATTTCTACTTGTGGGCTTTTCCCCCCCAGTGTTTCCAGTGTTTTAGGAACATAGTAAGGGTTCATATAAATAAATAAAAAAGTTCTCGTTTAGGTCATTCCTACTTTAGGGAAAAATCCAGATACACATATGGATATTTGGAGATGGAAACAGATACAGATGGTGTTATCCTGTCTATGAATTACAATTGAAGCAGCTTTACTTAGTTCAGTTACAATATGTGGCCGTTTTTTTTGTTTGTTGTTGTTGGTTTTTTTGTTTTGTTTTGTTTTTTTTACAGCTGCTTCCTCAGCTCCAGTCACTGTGGCATTTCAGTTGCAGTAATAAACTGCAGTGTCCTCTGTCCTCAGATTATTGGCCTCTAAGAACTGTGTGCATGTTGGGATGCCTTCAGAGAGGAGAAATTGGCCTTTCATGGAGTTCACATAACCAATCCATTGTAGAGCTTTCCCTGGTTTCTGTCGTATCCAGTGCATGAGATACTCAGTCATACCAAAGCCATTTATCTTACAAGAGATCTTCACATGTTCTCATGTCTCTTTACCACAGCAGAAGACTGGTCCAGTCTGATCTCATCACTGCTCACACCTAGAAGATAAAACATTGCAATCAAAGATAATCATCAACATAGTGACAATATTCTTATGATGAAGACATATAAAGTATTATCAGGTACCTCGTGTTAACATTATAACAAAGATACAGTCCAAACACATGCATGGTAGGCTGATTGGCATGTCCAAAGTGTCCGTAGTGTATGAGTGGGTGTGTGAATGTGTATGTGATTGTGCCCTGTGATGGATTCCAGGGTGTCCCCCGCCTTGTGCCCGATGCTCCCTGGGATAGGCTCCAGGTTTCCCTGTGACACTGAAAAGGATAAAGTGGTATAGACGATGGATGGATGGAAGTAATAGGATGGGAAAAAAACATGAATTTGTCCTAGAGCTTATTTGCCTCGAGTCTCCCTGTGCTTGTATTTGTCTAAATGTTCACAAAACACTTGTTAACAATGTATTTACACTTTGTCCTTTCATTTCCAAATGATCGTAATCCATGATTAAATGCTGTAATGCGTTCATATCATAATTAATTCCATGGGATTATTATTAATCAGAAAAAGCTTGAAGAGTTTGTAGATGTGTCTGGAATGAAAAAGTAAAATCTGAGTGCTTGTGTAAGTTTTTGTAGGCTCTGGAGTCTATTGTGTCAGTTTGAGTCTCTTACACAATAATACAAAGCGGAGTCCTGTGCACTCAAACCAGTCAGCTGCAGATACACCATGTTTTTGGAGTTGTCTTTGGTAATTTCCAAACGTCCCTCAATGTGTTTGGCATATCATTTTACTGGCATCATTCCAGATAACCCCAATCCATTCCAGTGCTTTTCCAGCTTCTTGTCTGATCCAGTGCATGCCATAGCTACCAAAGTTAAACCCAGATCCTTTACAGGAAAGACTCAGAGTTTCTCCAGGTTTTTTCACCACTGCACCAGTGGGAATAGACTTTGACACTGAATACCTGCCACATAAAAGAAAAAACTTTAGTGTATTAAAAAATACTAATGTAAAATATATTTGAGATTCAGCATGAGAACTCACTGATGAGGCTGATTAGTAGCAGGAAGAAGGAGAGTGGGACTTCATGGTGAGTGTTGATGAGACTCGACTGCTCCACACAGCACTCTGGATTTGAATCATGACATCGACATCATGATGGAATAAATGTGTGAGTCATGATGATGTAACAGAGAGGAACAGCAAATAAACTTTCAACACATCATGTTCATCTACTGTGTTTACTCAGAAACACTAATCCAGCAGAGATTTCTGGTCATCCTGCTGATGACAGAGTGGTAAAGGAGGCTTGTTTTTTATTATTACTTTTTATTTATTTTGCTTTGGAAAATGGTACATATCCTGAGTTAATGTAGATACGAAAAAACAGAAATAATCATAAATTAGGCACATAGTGAAAGCATCTGATTTAAAAAAAAAGACAAAATCCAGATATGTATCAGATAATGAGTGATACTTAATGTGTCTCATGACAATGCAATGATGATGGGAGGTGAAAGTCTTTGAAAAATGGGGAGGAGTTTCTTGGTGTTGAGGATATGTGGCTTTTTAATGGAACAACACTTAAATTTACTGGTTTATCTCTGACTGTTAAAAAGCTATGATAGACTGCTTTTAAAAAATGCTAAATGAAATTTAAACACAAACAATTACACAAGTTTTGAAATTGGATTATGTGGAGTCCAAAAGTAATCAGATTACATTACTTTTATTATGTTATATTATATTGTGATACTTGGATTATGTTACCGATTACATTTTTTATGAAGTGATTTGTAACTGTAACAGAATACATGTTTAAAGTAACCCTTCCAACCCTACTTCCACCACACACCTCTGTGTAAGATGTTATCATAAAAATTATAACATATCAGAATAAGTGATTAATATAAATTTGTGATTTGCCTTCTGGCTGAAACTACTGTCACAGCTGTTATAGAAAATTAAGCAACACCTCTGACCAATCAGATTTGAGAATTCAGAAGTGCTGTGCTGAAATGCAAAGTAAAAACCAATAAAATCAAATCATTAATTCTTTCACATTTATCCACAGTCTCGTTTCCAAACTTTGTCATTTTTTTCGCCAATTAGTTAAAGGAAAATGCAGCGACTTGTATGAATGGCTCTCCACATAATCTAATACTAATAATAAACAGATTAGAAAACATTCTGTTATTTAACAATATAAAAGGTATCGTCACTGGTATAATTAAGATTTCTGTAAGGAGATGTTTATGTAATATTTATGGAAGGAGTCTCCAGTGTAAATTTTCAGACACAGACATTTCTTCAGTACAGAGGACTTTGCACTACGTGGTTTCTCAGCAGCATGACAAACTGCTCTTTATTTTCTCATTAACTTCAAGAGAGAGACAAAAATGAGACTGGAGAGGGAACAACTGTTTCTAACTTCTATGATATAAGTAATAAAGGAAACATAACTTGTTTTACAGATGTTCCACAAAATTAAATGTAATCATTAATGGATAGAATGATTCAAGTGTTGTTAAAAAATAAACAAATAATTGTTAGTGTTGGCAAATTGCTGTGTTATAAGACAAATAAACCATGGGATGTGCTGTTACTGGAAAACTTGATGGTAAATTCAGGTGGTAACAGTAAGTCCACTTCACATCGGGCTGCATCACATTACACCAACACATGATTTCCTTTAACAGCTCACCCCAAGTGTTTTATTCATTAATTATCATGATTTTTAATTGTACTTTAATTTAACTGTAAAAATGGAGAAATTTATAAACATTCAAAATGATCACTTGTTAAAGAATATAATTTTCATTTTTATGCAGTTCTTTAATAAAAACTAGTGTTTGTGTATTTAAAATAACAGAAGCTGTTAAAATGTCGTTCCACTGGAAAAAAGTAAAAGTGTGACTGAGATGGTTTATTAGTTGCATTGAGAGGATGTCTAACACATCTCAAAGTATTTGTAAGGGGAATCCACTATTCTGTCTCAGTAATACACAGCTGTGTCTTCAGTTTGCAGATTCTGTCCTCCAATTGTTACTGTGTTTGTAGCAGTGTCTCTGGAGATGCTGAACTTATTTTTCAGTTTGCCACTGTAAGCTGTACTCCCACCGCTATAGATGTTTCCAATCCACTCCAGATCTTTTCCTGCAGGTTGTCGGATCCAAGCTGTATAATAGCTGGTAACTGAATATGAAACATTGCAGTTGATGGAGAGACTCTGGCCTGGCTGGACTGTCATGGAAGCAGGCTGAGTCAGTTCTTCACCATGCACATCTGTGGAGGAAAACACATGGTGATATCTCACAATATATATGCTGCACATTTATTGTAGTAAATGAAATTTGATAAAGCACTCACAGGAAGCAGCTGCCAGCAGGAGCAGTGGAGATGTAGAGAACATGGTGTGTGTTGTTTTTTACTGGGTTCTTCTCTGTTCTCCAAAGTTTAACAGAGTCCATCAGATCTCATAAATAGAGAGATATCCAGCCCTGAGGCTTGTATTTGCGTATCTGGTGATGATGAGAGGAGAATGTATTTCAGATGTGTTTAAATCATAAAGAAGAGATTCATCTTTTGAATGTGGATTTTTATTGTAACATGTGCCTCATCAAATTCTATAATTTTCTAGAAAATATTAAAGTGTCAGTGCAATAAGCACAAGGATTAAATTTAGCATGATAATTATTATCTGTACTTGAGGATATTGGGATAATAGAAAAAATTCTACCTCTCAAAATCCCCCCCCCCCCCCCCCACCCCCCCAGGGCGCTTCTCCCGGAGCACCCAAAAATACATGCCCTCCATCTGTGTCCCCAGCAAAACTAGGGGGCTGAGCGGCGTCCACAGCGGAGCAGGGAGGTAGAGGGACGTCCTCGGCACAGCAGGAAAGCAGAGCAACGACCTCGGCGGGGCAGGAAAGCGGGACAACCTCCTCTGCAGGAGAGGGGAGCAAATTTATGAGGGGCATGAGGGAAGCTCCAAGATTTCCTTGAGGCCATAGAGGGGAGCAAGGTTCTTCGCCAGGCCAGGGAGAGTAGTGAGGTTCTCCATGGAGCACGAGGGGGGATCAATGTCCTCCGTGCAGCAGGAACGGGGAGTGACATACAGCGTGCAGCAAAGAAGAGGAACAACGTCTTCAGCGGAACATGGAGGAAGAGCAAGTCCTCCATGAAGCAGGATGGCAGAGAGACGACCTCAGCAGAGCAGGATGGCAGAGCAGCATCCTCAGCGGTGCAGGCAAACAGAGCGATGACCTCAGCGGTGCAGGAAGGCAGAGCGATGACCTCAGCGGTGCAGGAAGGCAGAGCGGCTTTGAGTGCGGGGTTGTTGAACAGAGGGGAGTACTTGGGTATGTCAGGACATGGAGCAACGTCTTCAGCCAACCCGGGTGACTGGGTGCCATCCTCAGCTGAACCAAAAAGCTGAGCAGCGTCCTCAGACGAGCAGGGAGGCTGACTTTCGTTCTCCGCTGACTCCGTTTGCTGAAGTAGATCCATAATAGGGGAGGGAGGGCGGGAGATGGTATTAGCCCTGACCACAGACTCCCCCTTGTACCCGGACTCCTCCTCCAGTTGGTGTGGCGTAGTCCTTCGTGAACATCCTGACGACCTGCTGCTTTCGTAGAGCAGCTTGGTAATCCTCCGACTTTTGGCGTAACATAGCAAAGTACTCCACTAATATCGGTGGCATCCTGATGCCCCAATTCTCCATCCTGGCGATCTGCTGCTACCGATTGAAGGTCTTTCTTTCTGTCACGAATCAAAGTTGAGTTCGGAAGCAATCGCAGATTACAATGTTTACTTAAACAATCAAACAACAAAACTAAGACAACTAGGCAAAATACTGTGACATGAAACAAAACACAGGAACATGGAACAAGAAAGTCTAAGACAACAAAAGACAGAAACAGTGCAGACAATGGCTATATATACACAAGTGTGCTCATTACCAAACGTGAATCAGGTGCAGGTGGTCATGTGACATGTAGTGCAGTGCAGTGGCTAATGGGGACTGGAGTCCAGAGTTTCCTGATATATGACAGCAGTGATATAATGCGCAGCAATGTTAGAGCTGTAGCATTATTATGTTAGAAATATTTAGTTAGATTGAGGGCGCGTGGTGGCTTAGTGGTTAGCATGTTCGCCTCACAAGTGGGTCGGGGGTCCGAGTCCCACACATGGCGTGTGTGCGGAGTTTGCATTTTCTCCCCGTGCTGCGGGGGTTTCCTCCCCCAGTCCAAAGACATGCATGGTAAATTGGCTGATTGGCGTGTCCAAAGTGTCTGTAGTGTATGAATGAGTGTGTGAGTGTGTATGTGATTGTGCCCTGCGATGCACTGGCACCCTGTCCAGGATGTACACCGCCTTCTGCCTGATGCTCCCTGGGATAGGCTCCAGGTTCCCCATGACCCTGAAAAGGAGTAAGTGGTAGAAGATGGATGGGTGGATGGATGGATTGATGGATCGTTAGACTTGGATAGATAAGTGTTGCACTTGTGGACTAATAGGCCTTTGTATGAGGTGTTTTTGTACAGGGATGTGGTTGATCTGTCTCACTGTGGTTCACAAGCGCAGTAATACACAGCTGTGTCTTCAGTCTGCATGTTCTGCCCTGTTAATGTTACTGTGCTGCTGGATGTGTCTCTGGAAACCTGAAATCTGCTTTTCAGTTTCTCACTGTAGTAAGTGTTACCGCTACCACATATCTCTCCGATCCACTCCAGAGCTTTTCCTGCAGGTTGTCGTATCCAGTCTGTACAGTAGTTGCTATCAGTTAATGAATATCCAGACACTTTACAGGTCAGAGTCACTGACTGACCAGGGGTTAATACTGTGGATCCGGGCTGGATCAGCTCAACACAGTGAACACCTGTTAAAGAAAAGTTATTTTAATGTTGGAAAAGGAAAATGTGCCCAAAAGCCGTATTATATGTCAAATGTAAAAACACTTACTTGTTTTAGTTTTTAAACAATGTTGTACAACCTTTAATCTCTCAGTCACTTTAACCGCAACATGTTGGGTAGACGTTGCGTAAAGAGCGCCTCTCAGAGGAGTTAAAGCATAATGAAAAACATAATATTCATTTCTAAAGAGGATGCATGGACTTATATAAACACTTGGGTATTTTGCTGTGTATAACAGAATGTTTCACTATCAGAAAGTGTTCCTAGAAGAACCATTACCCATCTAATGAACACTTTAGGAAAACAACAAGAACCCGTTTTATTAAATGAAGCTGAGTGAAAACCCCAAAAATATGTTATTATATAACACTATAAATGTACTATACACTATAAATTCATAGAAATGGGGATATATATATATATATATATATATATATATATATATATATATATATATATATATATATATATATATATATATATATAACTCTTGGAGCTTTATTTAAAATTCCACAGAAGCAGAGGAGCTCAGTGGCAGATTCAGTACGGAATAAAACACTTCGGGAGGACAATAATCGACAGTGAATCAAACCAGAGTTCCTGTTATCACTCAAAGGATTTCTTGTTATCACTCACATTATTACAGCTATAAACATCGCTAGAGAGAGATACTTTGTATATATTGTAACCGTAGTTTTAACAGGTATAGGTCAAAGGTCAAAAAGATACACATTCTAACTCTCTATATCTAGATCAAAGGTCATGATCACAAAAATATGAATAGTTATGTTAAATCTGGATCACATCCATTCGTTACCGTACATGGTGCGGCCATATGTTTTCCACCCCACACAAGTTGCACACTCATGTTCTTTTTTTTCACATAGAATATGAAAATCTCTGCGGTAGGTCATAAAAATATATATAGTTATGTTAAATCTGGTTCACATCCATTCGCTGGACATTCAAACGCATTTAATTTTAAACAGCTAAAAAGAGATAATATCTTTTATTAAGCATGATCAGAGTAAATCTTTGTATTAATAAATAATGATCTTGGTGTCTATGCTGAAATGTTTATAATGTGGAGATTATTCGCTCAGTTAAATGTAGCTATTATTTAAATACAGAACTGAATTGTGATGATGTTTTTGTGCAGCACTGCAGCTATAGAGGCTTCCAATCCACTCCAGAGATTTTCCTGCAGGTTGTCGGATCCAAGCTGTATGGTCGCTGAATATGAAACCTTGCAGTTGATGGAGAGACTCTGATCTGGCTGAACTGTCATGGAAGCAGGCTGGGTCAGTTCAACACTATGCACATCTATGGAGGAAAACACATGGTGATATCTCACACAATATATGCTGCACATTTATTGTTATTGTAGTAAATAAATGAATTTGATAAAGCATTCACAGCAGCTTCCAGCAGGAGCAGTAGAGATGTAGAGAACATGGTGTGTGTTGTTTGTACTGGGGTCTTCTCTGTTCTCCAAAGTTTAACAGAGACCATCAGATCTCATAAATAGAGTGATATCCAACCCTGATGCTTGAATTTGCATATCTGGTCATGATGGGAGGAGAACGTATTTAAACCATATTTAAATCATGATGAAGAGATTCATCTCATGAAGGATATGTGGATTTTTATTGGAACAAATGCCTTTTTATCAAATACTATAATTTTCAGTGCAATATTGAAGAGTTTGAAATTTAGCATAATTATTATTATCTATGCTTGAGGATATTGGGCTCGTGATCACAGAAGAATTATACATCTCTTAAAAGTCATGACAAAATGCTCTAAAACTTTCTCACACATGATCACAGAAATTCTATGTTGTTGATGTGATTATTAGGAAAAAATACTACAATATAATAAGTTCTGGTAAGTTATGTAATTATAATGGTGTGTATAATACATAGCAATGTTAGAGATGTAGCATTATTTTGTTAGAAATATGGTTTAAAATCTACATTATAAACGTTTGTTCTTTGTTCTAATTTGTCTGATTATATTTTATGGTTAGACTTGGGTAGATAACTGTTGCACTTGTGGACTAATAGGACTTTGTATGAGGTGTTATTGTACAGGGATGTTGTTGGTCTGTCTCACTGTGAGTAACGAGCGCAGTAATACACAGCTGTGTCTTCAGTCTGCATGTTCTGCCCTGTTAATGTTACTGTGCTGCTGGACGTGTCTCTGGAAACCTGAAACCTGCTTTTCAGTTTATCACTGTAGGCAGTGCCACCGCTACTACATATATGTCCAATCCACTCCAGAGCTTTTCCTGCAGGTTGTCGTATCCAGCCTGTACAGTAGTTGCTATCAGTTAATGAATATCCAGACACTTTACAGGTCAGAGTCATTGACTGACCAGGGGTTAATACTGTGGATCCAAGCTGGATCAGCTCAACACAGTGAACATCTGCTAAAAAAAAAAAAAAAGTTATTTTAATGTTGTAAAAGCAAAAAAGCTTTAAGTAACCCAAACTGTATTATATGTCAAATGTAAAAACACTTACAGTGTACGGCTGCCAGCAGCAGCAGCAGCAGTAGGGATGTAGAGATCATGGTGTGTGTTGAAGCAGAATAAGTAAAAGCTCTTGGTCTTCATTGCTTAAATATATAACTGGGAAGGACATTTGCATAGAGACACTCCTTATCTTAGGGAAAATTTGATGGATTCTGTTTGAATTTATGTTTTAATAAACAAAAATCTTAAGACAGTTGGTAATGGTTGAGCTTATGCACTATCAGGTGTTTTAATATTATATTAAGTCAAAATACTAGAATATAACCATAGTATGTAATGAAGA
The DNA here is from genome assembly GCF_001660625.3 of Ictalurus punctatus. Taxonomy (NCBI): domain Eukaryota; kingdom Metazoa; phylum Chordata; class Actinopteri; order Siluriformes; family Ictaluridae; genus Ictalurus; species Ictalurus punctatus. The sequence continues at coordinate 16,831,459 of NC_030417.2, read as the reverse complement.
CAAGGAGTTTTTCATTGATAAAAATCAATGAAGAGGTGGTATTATGTGGCTTTTACTGCACCCAAGGTGATTATTTTCTTATCACTTCATGTCCTCTAGTTTGTTGTTCCTCTTATGCTACTGCATGTTGAGAAATTATTTGACAATTTTAATAAATTTTCAGTTGAATTTGGGGAAACCATTTGAAGCATTTGTTTTGTTGAACTACTTCAATTGCTTTTGCTTGATTTGTTCATTGCAAACAGCTAAAAGTCTGTAAATTTTGACAATAAACCTGACTTGCAATGGGGATTGAATAATTTTGATTACAACTGTATTTTACAAATCGATTTTTTTGCAAATCAAGAAGTGATTACATTACTTTTTCTCTCACCATTTATTCATTTCTTGCTTATCAGCTTTTCAGAAATGCAGTTCTCCTTCTACCTTTAAGAGTGTGTACGTGTGCGTACCCTAAATAGTTTACCCCAAATTGTTCTTATTATGCCATTAAGACCTCTTTATATAATGTATCACTCTTTAGACTCCAGAGAGACTAGAATAGAGTTTCTCCAGGTTTCATCAGCACAGTCACTTGTAATGACTACAGGCTTTAACATTTCACTGTGTATGTAGAACAGGGGTCTCAAACTCAAATTGCCCTGGGGCCACTTTTGGTACTGTCATCTCATAGGTGGGATGCAAGAGCCTTAAAGTACTCCAACAAAGTGCAATATTGTCAAAATGTACTTTTCTTATTACCATTACCAAAATATTTTATTAAACAAATTTAGCAGTAGTAAACATAACCATAAAAATACCATAACAATAACTTGGTACCAATTTCAACATAAATGTAATAGTTCACACACACACACGCACAAATTTTTGTTTTGTTTTAATTCTTGCCAGACACCCGAGAGCACTTCTTCTCACACAACTGAGATACATTTGGGGGGTGCTGTCGAGCAGGAAATGGAGTAGATAGGGTTTCGTTTGAGGTCCCGTCGAACTTATGTTTTTTTTTTTAAAGTTAATAAGTGTTTTTTCATAGTTAAATACTAGCAAACCCTGTTCCTAACAGGTTTTCTTAATTTGATGGTGCGTATATTTGCGTGAAGATGGCGGCAAACTTGCAGAAGTATAAATTCACTGAGTCAACCAAATCAAGGCCCAGTACCGCCTCGGTCGCGAGTTCTGCTGCCTCTCCGGGCTCGGAGCCCCCATCCCCGTTGAACAGCCAGGAGTTAGATGCTGAATCATTGAAGACGGATATCCTACTTTCACTTAGGGCTGACATTGCTGTGGTGATAAAAACTGAGCGGAAAAGTGCACTTGCTGAAGGGTTCGACTTTCTTAAAAACGAGTTGCAAGAGGTGAAAGCGGAAATACAGAACAATATGGCCGCAATTCACTCTGAAATCGACCAGATGAAAGCCGCAATTAAAGAGGTGGAAGGTGGGCTAACGACCTGGTCAGACGTGGCAGTCTTACAGACGACTGTGAAGGACCTAGCAGTGGAGGTGACTGGACTCCGAAACAAGTGTGAGGACATGGAGGGCAGACTGAGGAGATGTAACATCAGAATTCTGGGGGTGGCGACAATGAATGGATCCAGCTCCACAACATCGGTCTCGTAGCTACTGAGAGAAATACTACAGCTGGATAGGGATGTGCTTGTGGACTGCTCTCATAGAAGCCTGGGTCCTGCGAGTAAGGGTGGGAAACCACACGCCATCATAGCCAAACTCCACTACTACCAGGAATGCGTTGAGGTACTGAGTCAAGCGTGCTCTCGAGCTCCGCTCCGGCGTAATAGTGAGATGATTGCTATCTTTCCGGATTATACCGCGAGTGTCGCTAAGGCCAGGGCGGCCTTCAATGAGGTCAGGAAGTTGCTCCGTAACCAGCAGGGGGTTCGGTATGGCATCGTGTTTCCAGCCTGTCTCCGTATTACGTTCAACAGAGAGGAAAAGGAGTTTATAGACGCAAGCAAAGCCATGAGCTACGTCAAGAAGAATATCATTACTACTGTAGAGGGCTGAGTGAATAACATTGCCCCGGCTAATTCATCGTCTCTGAACTCTGACTGGATGATAACTGTTTGATCAGACTTCTACTGTAACAAGGAAGATGGTCAACTATGTTGTCTTATTTTCTGTTATATACGCTATGATAGGGTGTATGCTTCTACACTGTGATAGGATGCACTTTTTCAATTTCTTTTCGTACCAGGGGTTCGGTGGGAGCTTGAGCAGTAGGACTATAGAGTTCCCCCATACAAGCACTGAATGTGCGGATTTGTTTTGGGTGGGTATGGTGAGCACCCTGTTCCTGTAGGTGCTCTTGGGGGTGGGGTGGGGTGTGGGTGGGGTTATGGGGAGGGTGCACCAGACTTTGTCATTTATTGTGGTTAATTTGCCAGACATCTGTGTTATGGCCCATCTGCGGTCATTCTAGGTTCCCTGCAGGGCTCAGGTATCTAACCTTTTTTTTTTTTTTCTTCTCTCATTATGACTGACTTCAGTATTCCCAGAGGATCGGATGGCAGTATGGTTAATTTCGTGAGCTGGAATGTTAAGGCACTTAATCATCCTTTGAAGTGGAAGAACATATTTACACATCTGAAACGGCTTAATATAAATATTGTATTTCTTGACGCATCTACGGTCATCAGACCACGCTAGATTGGGAGGGGAGTGGTCAGGACAGATATTTCATTCAAATTTCCATTCGAAGGCTAGGGGGGTAGCTATATCAACTGATAGAAATACACCATTTACGATGACAAGTGTGGAAGCTGACCCCGCTGGGCGCTATGTTATTGTCGTAGGGCAAATTTATACTTTTCCGGTCATCTTGGCCAGTGTTTATGCACCAAACTGGGATGATTCAATGTTCTTCACAATTTTTTTTTCATGCCTACCGAATATGTCATCGCATTACCCCGTGTTGGATCATAGCTCACCTAGATCCTCATCCCTGTGGGGGCGGCACATTCTATCCAGATCTTCCTTGAGTCATACGGAGTGGTGGACGTATGGCGTTTTCGCAAACCTGCTTCCAGGAGTTACTCCTTTTTCTCCTCTGTTCATAATACATATTCCCATATAGACTATTTCTTTTTGGACAAAAGAATGCTTCCCCTCAGAGACAGATGTGGTTATGGACCCATAATTATTTCAGATCACTGCTCCTTGACTATGAGAATGCGCATCCCGGATACGCAATCCAATTACCGCCCTTGGAGACTCAATCCTCTTCTCCTGTCGGATGATGTTTTTACTACTTTTATTGCATCTGTATGAACCTTATTTGTTTTTTTGGATATTAATCAAACACCTGGAATGTCCTCCTTGACGATTTGGGAGTCACTGAAAGCATATTTATGAGGTCAGGTCATCTCATACTGTGCTAATCAGAAGAGAGTGAACATGGCTCGACTTAAAGAACTGGCGGAAGAGATTCTTGAGCTGGATAGGGCACATAGCCTTCTGCAGATTTTAGGAAGAGGCGTTTGTCACTGCAGACAGAGTTTGACCTTTTGTCGACGAAACAGGCTGAGTATCTTATCTCCAAATCACGATACAGGTTTTATGAGCATTGGGAGAAGGCTGGACAGATTCTCGCCCACCAACTAAGACAGCGGACTGCTAATCTGTCCATCTCTGAAATATATGATGAGCAGGGCTCAAAATGCACAGGATCATAAAATTAACTCCAGTTTTCAAGCTTTTTATATGTCACTATACAGTTCCGGCCCATCTGTAGAGGAGAACCTCTTGGTTGGGGAGATAGTATCGGTGATTGGCTCTATGCAAAGCGGCAAGTCCCCAGGACCGGATGGTTATCCAAATGATTTCTATAAAAAGTTTTCAAGGCAACTCTCCCCTTTGTTACTGTCGGTTTTCAAGTAGTCGTTCTCCTTGAGAGACCTGCCATCTACTATGCGTGAAGCAGTTATCTCCTTACACCTTAAGAAAGACAAAAGCCCTCTTGAGTGCAGCTCTTACCGGCCAATTTCTTTATTAAATAGCGATGTTAAACTCCTTGCTAAAACTCTGGCATGTCACTTGGAGGGAGTTCTTCTATCCATTATATCACTTCACCAAACAGGTTTTATTAGGAATCGATACTCTTTTTTCAACATCAGACGCCTTTTCAATATCCTCTATAGCCCCTCCCCACCTGGCACCCCAGAAGTGGTGCTTTCACTTGATGCTGAAAAGGCATTTGACCTGGTGGAGTGGGGCTATCTTTTCAGCGCGATGGAGAGGTTTGGGTTTGGACCCAAGTTCATATCATGGATCAAACTTCTATATACGTCTCCGAGGACTGCTGTTCGCACTAATAATAATTTGTCCACCTACTCCGAGCTCCAGCGGGGTACAAGACAGGGATGTCCTCTATCACCACTGCTATTTGCCATTGCAATGGAGCCACTTGCTGTGGCGCTAAGACAGAATGCTGAGATTAGGGGGATCCAGCGTGAGGGGATAGAGCATAAAGTTTCTTTGTACGTGGACGACATTTCACAGCCCCTTGAAAGTCCCCCTGAACTAATGACCCTACTCGAGGTTTTTGGTAGAATATCGGGCTATAAGGTCAATATTCAAAAAAGTTAACTGATGCCTGTTGGGGAGGGGGCACTCCAGGTACTCCTAGACTCATTCCCTTTCAAAATTAGTCTAAAAAAATTCAAGTATCTCAGGGTGTGCGTTATGCATAGTTATAAAGACCTATACCTTGCTAATTATCAGCCCCTGTTAACTAATCTGAAACAAGATATTGAGCAGTGGGATCCCTTGCCTCTCTCCCTGGGGGGCAGAATCAATACTATAAAGATGAACGTGCTGCCTAAATTTTTATATGTTTTTCAGTGTTTCCCAGTGTTTCTTACAAAATCCTTCTTTTCAAAACTGAACAATCAGATATCAGCCTTTATCTGGAACAAAAAGCCACCACGGATCAAAAAGCATATATTGCAGAGACCTTGAGCGAAGGGAGGGATAGCACTCCCAAACTTCATGTACTACTACTGGGCAGCTAATATAAGATCATTGTTGTACTGCAGGGGTGGGCAATTATTTTTTCCATGGGACCACATGAGAAACAGAAAATATTGTGAAGGGCCGGACCAAAAGGCTGAACTCAGTTCTGCATAATATTAATTGTATTTCTTTATGAAAAGCAGTAAATAGCACTGTTTTGAAGTTGGTAAGCTTGGTAAGAGTTTATGTTATGATTATTCAATGAAAAAGTGAGGTTGCCTTACAAAAAATGTCATTTATTCAATCAAATTTCCCAAAACAATGGTAAACAAAATGTGAACATTTTTACCATTTGTGACTTATTATATTAGTGATCATTTTCATACACATTCACCCCAAAACACATTTTGAGTTTCCTATACTGTTGGAAAGAGATTCTTAGCTTTCTAAAGACATAACAACATTGTCTTTGTACTCCAAATGTTAAGCAAGATACATCATATTATAATAATGATTGTCACTGAACTGTGATTTTGAGAAAAAGGCCTCCAAAGAAAATGTCCCAGTTCACTGCTAGTTGGTGCCTTTAAATGCCTACATTTGTAGTCTAACCACCACATTTGGTGTTTTTCAGTTCTTTTTTCTTGTTCAATGAGAGAAATCTAGTCTCTGTTGGGCTTTAACAAGTGCATCAAAGTCAGGTTGAATGTCTGAGGTGGAGATGCGAAGCACAGCTGACAGATGAGCATCGGTGAGAGAGGATCTATACCTGGATTTGGCAAACTTCATCACTGAGAATGTTTGTTCACATATGTAGGTAGAGCCAAAGAGAACCAACATCTTCTGAGCATGTTTCCTCATGTTTGGAAAGTTATCCTCCTTGAGAGAAGAGTAAAAATCCAGCAGTGATACTGAATTAATGTGCTCTGCTAGTACTGCATCAGACTGCAGGTCAATGAGTTCTAGCTGAACATCACTGGGTGCATTATCCACACTGCAGGTAAAGGGAGAGGAAATCAAGTGCATTTCATCCTCGATTGTTCTGAGATCTTCTTTTTGTTCTGAGAAAGCAGGAATATAAGAGCTTACGTGCACTGACCACACCAGCCCAAGATATACGAAGGAGAATGGATATCTGCACATCAGTGACTTCTGAAATAACTACACTTCTGAAAGTGTGTTACGCAGAAGCTGATAAAGAGTTTAATGCAGAAGCTGTTAAGGAAACTCGCAAGAAGACGCAAGGTCAATTTATGGGTCAACTGTGTCAAGAGCTGGAGTAGGTAGTGTGCAAGATAGTCAAGTGTCAATAAAGAAGGCAGAGGCGGCGGCAGGCTTGGCATCGAAACGTGCTGAACTTAACAGGGAAAGGGAAATATCTGCACAAAGAAAAGAGGTGCTAGCTCAGCAAGAGAAGTTAAAACTGATGTAAGAACAAAGGGATCTTGAAGCTATGGAAGCTGAATACAATGTATATGCTGAAGAGGAATTAAAATTGAATGCTGAAATAGGAGAAACTAGAGAAATCTTCACTTTGTCTCCAAGTCAGCTTCCAGTGCAGCATAACAGCACTCCATGCACAGGTAATCCCAAAGACATTTCAATCCGTTTTTGTTCTGAAAGCAAAATAGAACCAAAATCAAATGAAGCCTCGCTAGTTCAAGCATTAAAAGAATCCCTGGCAATGACTAGACTTCCAGCACCAGAGCCGTTCTTGTTTACAGGAGATCCACTTAAATTCACTGAATGGCGTACCTGCTTCAAGGCCTTAATCGAAACAAGTTGCACAAACCCAGCTCATAGGCTATATTACTTGAAAAAATACATCAGTGGAGAAGCACTTTCTGTGTTAGAAGGAACATTTTATAGAAGTGATGAGGAAGCCTACACACAGGCTTGGGATGCCATTAACAAACGTTATGGCCACCCCTTCATAGTTCAAAGAGCATTCAGGGGGAAGCTGAGTAGCTGGCCCAAGATTGGACCAAGCGAATCACTGAAATTAAGGGAATTTAGTGATTTCCTCATCTCCTGCAAGAATGCAATGCCTTACGTTCATGGTCTAAACGTTTTAGATGATTGTCAAGAAAACCAAAAGTTGTTACAAAAACTTCCTGACTGGGCAACAACCCGCTGGAACCGGTACGTCACTAAAGCACTAGATGAAGGGAAGCCATATTCTGCCTTTAAGGAGTTCTCAGACTTTGTAGCCGAAGAGGCACGCATTGCTTGCAATCCAGTTTCTTCTCTTTTTGCATTAAAACAAGCAGATGAGAAAAATGGAAAGGAACAGAAGCGTCTCAAAGCCAGCACTCTAGCAACGTCATCAAAGTTGTTTCAAAGATCAAGCTTCACTTCAAAGGACTCAAGTGCATCAGAAAGTTCTACAGCCAACTCACCTGCCACTCAAACCAAAAGACAAATAGATTGTGTGTGCTGTCAACAAAATCACTTTATTTATAAATGTGAAAAGTTTGCAGCGATGCCTCTAGAGGAAAATAAAAAAATTGTCATTAGCAACAATATGTGCTTCGGGTGCCTCAGAGTCGGACAGTTGCAAAAAATTGCAGAAAGAGGGCTACTTGCAATATTTGCAGACGGAGTCACCCATCTCCACTTCATGAAGAATGCCCTGTAGGAGAAAAGCTAGAAGCATTACCACAAAAGGACAATTCTTCCATTGCCTTATGCACCGTGAGAATGGACAATGGTGATCGCACTTCCATGATTGTTCTGGTGTGGCTCTCTAGTGCAGCCAAGAATAGTCCAGAGACTTTAGTGTATGCATTACTGGACACACAGAGTACCAGTACCTTCACTGACCATGATGTCTGTGGAAAAATTCAAGCACACACAGAACCTGTCAAACTGAAGCTGTCAACAATGACTGACAAGAGTTCAATACTGAACTGTCACAGAGTTGTTGGACTGAAGGTGAGAGGGTACAGTTTACAAGAGTACATTGAGCTACCTCCAGCATACACTCAAGAGTACATCCCACTAGAGAAGAATAGCATTCCCACTCGTGAAACAGCAGCAGGGTGGACTCACCTTCTGAGCATAGCCGAAGAGATGCCAGATCTGTTCAACTGTCCTGCAGGACTTCTGATTGGCTATGACTGTGCACGGGCTCTGAAACCAAAAGCAGTGATATCAGCGGAAGAGTATGAACCTTATGCAGTCAAGACAGATTTAGGCTGGAGTATAGTTGGAGCCAAAATGCCTTGCACTGACATAAGGGATGGCGAAGGGTTCTGCCATCGCATCTCTGTGAAAGAACTTCCACCTATCACACCTGCCTCTGTGATCAAAGCATTAGAGAGAGATTTTCTTGACACAAATCCAAGAGAAAAGACAATATCCCAAGATGACATTCAATTTCTGCATCTCTTGAATGGGAAAATTCGACATAACGAAGAGGGACATCTGGAGATGCCTCTACCATTTAGAAAGCGTCCTCAGCTTCCAAACAACAAGCAGCTGGCTACAGTCAGATTGAAAGATTTAAAAGGAAAAATGGAAAAGAGTCCAAAGTACAAGGAAGATTATATCAAATTCATGTACAATGTCTTTAGAGATGGTGATGCAGAAGAAACAAATGCTACCCCAAAGGAAGGTAACACATGGTACATTCCGCACCATGGGGTGTATCATCTTAGGAAGCCTGAGAGGATTAGGGTCGTATTTGACTGCTCTGCCAAATGTGAAGGCACCTCTCTGAATGACCACCTCCTCACAGGACCTGATCTAACAAATACTCTGACTGGAGTGCTGTGTAGATTTCGCCAGCATCAGATCGCGATTAATTGCGATGTTGAGAAAATGTTTCACCGCTTCCACGTAATCCCAGAAGATCGGGATTTCTTGAGGGTCCTGTGGTGGGAAAATGGGAACACAGCAAGAGAGCCCAAAGAATACCGGATGCGAGTTCACATATTTGGAGCAGCATCATCGCCTGGATGTGCTAACTATGGAATGAAATACCTCGCCAGCAAATATGAGAATGATTACCCATTGGCTGCAGTCTTCATCCGGAAAAATTTCTATGTGGATGATGGGCTTATCAGTGTCGATTCAGTTCAAAGAGACAACCAGCTTGTGAATGAAGCACGGGAAGTCTTTAGTAAAGGATAGCTGCGCTTACACAAATTTGTCTCTAACAACAGAAAGGTTTTGGATGCAATTCCAGAGAGTGAACGTGCAAGTGCAGTGAAGGATGTGGACCTGAACTACAGTGAGCTTCCAATGCAGAGTCTGCTGGGAGTGAAGTGGAGCATAGAGACTGATGCGTTCTCATTCAATGTCGTCCTCAATGAAAAGGCAGCCACCCAGCGAGGAATCCTATCAACGGTAGCTAGTGTATACGACCCATTAGGATTTCTCTCTCCCTACATCTTGACTGGGAAAAGAGTGCTGCAAGAGATGTGCAAACGAGATGTAGGATGGGATGAATATGTTCCCCTTGAACTGAAGCCAAAGTGGGAAACATGGCTCCATGACCTGGAAAATCTTGAGAAAATTCAAATACCAAGATGCTTCATTCCTGATCACCTCAGCACAATACGAAAAATTGAGCTGCATCATTTTTCAGATGCCAGCAACAATGGCTATGGGCAATGTTCATATATCAGGATTGTTGCTGATGAAGTACATTGTGCATTAGTCATGGGTAAGGCCAGAGTGGCACCCACAAAGGTGGTCAGCATTCCACGCCTTGAGCTCACTGCAGCTACAGTCTCTGCTGCTGTGAGTAGTGTCCTTAGAGAAGAGCTGGAGCTGAAAATAGACCAGGAGTTTTTCTGGACTGATTCACAGGTGTTGCTCGGGTACATCAAGAATGACGCCCGGCGCTTTCATGTTTTTGTAGCAAATCGCGTCCAGAAAATAAGACACACTAGTGATCCTAGTCAGTGGTTCTACGTCGAAACAAGCCAGAATCCAGCCGACCACGCATCTAGGGGACTCAAGGTGGCAGACCTAATAGAATCAAATTGGCTCAGAGGACCAAAGTTCTTAAGGGAACAAGAAATTGTTTTTAGCCAAAGATCCCCAGAGCTTCTTGTAGGTGACCCAGAGGTCAAAGTCCTGAAAACAGATGCTGTTGAAAGAGACAGCTTCCTCCATAGGCTGTCAAGACTCTCAGACTGGAATACAACCCTCAACATTATTGCTCGGATTCAGAGACTGGCACACAAAGACAGGTCTGGACGCATTAGTGTAGAGGAACGAAGAGAAGCCGCTCTTGTGCTCGTCAGAGTAGCACAAAGAGAAGCCTTTGAAAAGGAGCTGAAATTGTTTAGTCAGGAATCCACAAAGCTACCAAAAACTCACAAGCTGTATCAACTTGACCCTATCTTTCAGAATAGATTGCTCAGGGTTGGTGGCAGGTTGAGAATGTCCTCCGCATCAGTTGAGTTGAAACATCCAGTGATCCTTCCTAAGGAAGGCATTGTCACACAGCTTATACTTGACCACTGTCACAAAAGGATTCAGCACCAAGGCCGAGGTCAAACCTTGAATGAGCTCAGAGCAGATATTGGATAATAGGTGCAAGCAAGATAGTGGCCAAGCACATCAAGAGTTGTGTCACTTGCAGAATGGCAGGCTGTTGACCGAGTAGATCCATCTCCTCCATTCTTGTACACCGGAATTGACTGTTTCGGGCCATTCACAACACGAAACAAGGTCGAAAGGAATTCAAGCGGTATGGTCTGTTGTTCACATGTCTAAGCTGCAGGGCCATCCACTTAGAAATGTTGTAGGATCTCACAACAGATGCATTTTTGAATGCTTTGAGATGCTTCATAGCAATTAGAGGAGCGGTAAGACAAATCCGATCTGACCAAGGTACTAATTTCCTTGGAGCAAAGAATGAGTTGGAGAGAGGTCTAATGGAACTTGACAAAGAAAGGATTTCAACTTACCTTGCAAGAAAGCAATCTGACTTCCTGATGAATGTGCCTCAAGCAAGCCACATGGGACGCATTTGGGAACGCCAAATACGGACGGTTAGGAGCGTGATGAGTTCTGTTCTGGCACAGGCTAAAGGGAGACTGGATGACACCTCTTTGAGGACACTCTTCTATGAAGCCATGTCAATCGTTAACAGTCGTCCACTCACAACAAACACAATCAATGATCCTAAAGGTGTTGAACCTTTGACACCTAACCATTTGCTCACGATGAAGTCCACTGTGCCCCTCACGCCTCCAGGCAAATTTGTCCGGGAAGATTTGTATGCCAAGAAGAGGCGGCGTAGAGTGCAGTACCTCTCGGAACAATTCTGGAGCAAGGAATACCTGGCCAGCATAAGCCTCAGACAACAGTGGCATGTGTCCAGAAGGAATGTGCAAGTTGGGGATGTCGTTATTGTCAAGGATGACAATATTCCCAGAAATGAGTGGAAGCTATCCAGAGTTGTTGAGGCAAGGGCAGATGGTGATGGTCTTGTGCGAAAGGTCAAAATTCAAATAGGACAAAGTAATTTAGGAAAGAAAGGTGAACGCATACCGCAACTTTCTTTACTTGAGCGTCCAGTTCAAAAATTAGTGGTGCTAGTGGAGCAGAATTCATAGACTAGTATCCTAAAACATTAAATAGGAAATATTAAACAGACTAAGCTGTTCAAAACCAAATGTCAAAAATTACTTGCTAAATGTATAGGAAAATTACACAATTTATTCAGTTTATTCAGAATATGGTTAACATAAATCTTTGTAATTTTGGTGACTGTCGCTAAAAACATGTATGGGTCTTTTCTTTCTTTAAGCCTTTAAAGTATTTATTTATTATGTTGTTATTACAATAATGCAATGTAAATATTAATAATAATTTGCCTATGTGAGTTTTGTTTTACAAGGGTTGCAGAAATAGTGACACCTACAGGTTAAACTAGTGAGCTGCATTTAATTTAAGTTACTGTGGTCATGTGATTAGCTTAACTAATAGCAGTGCAAAATGTGCATGCAGTTTTTGGTGCTACGCTGTACACGGAGTTAGGTGCTAAAGAAGAGAATAATTAAACAGTAAAGCATTACAGCAACTCCTAGATTTCTGGTCGGAAGGCGCACACGGTATGTTGGTTTGTGATGTTGTACGTTTCATGTTTGTATCGTAATGTAATAGTGCAATGTTTCCTATGGCCATTAATGCTAGTTTAATATGTGAGCAAGATGAATGAATACTCATGGACTCTTAAGAACATGCTTATGTACAATATACTCATCTGAAAATGTGTTATGTACTTTATTGCAGTTTTTCACGGTGTTTGATGGTGTTTGACGGTGATTGAATGCGCTTAAGTTGTGAAGGAATGCAATAAAAGAAACGACAAACATCAGTTGAAGTGTACGTTTTAATCTGACCAGAAGAATAAGTTTGGGAGCAGCTACAGTTGGTGTTGTATGTTTAATTTGAAAAATGTTAATAAAGAAATCTTGATTAAAAAAAAAAAAAAAACACAAAAAAACAATTGAGATACATTTGCCCTGATGGAGGTTGTAGTCAAAACCCTATGTACAGCTTCAGGGTGGGCATAATCCTGGACTTGTATTTGCATTTATTAAAGTTCATTGTTCATTGTTTTTTCACAGAGATATGTGCTTCCAAAAAGACACATTAACCGACTGAACATTTTTAACAGTTCTGGGAAGGAAGTAGGTAAGTCTCTCAGAAATTGTCCAATGAGATCTGCTTTTCCCTGTGCCTCCCTGGGTTTAGTTTTTAGTTCACTGTTACACTGCAAGTCAATAAGTTCCATTTGCAACACACTTGGGACACTCTCCACATCAACTGAGAAGAGGTCTGCATACAACTGGAAAGTGTCACGGTGTGCCTTGAAATCAGTAAAGCGCTCATCAAATCCCTGCAGTAGGTTGTCAATTGCAGACTTCTATTTGTCACCACTGAATGATGTGCCCTCCTCCACAAGAGATCTGCATGATGGGAAATGGCTAAGGTTTTTTGCAGAAAGCTGACATTTTCACAATTTCAGTTTTATGGAGAAGGCTTTCACGTTTTCATCCGCTGCTGTGATGAGCTGATCAGGCCCCTGGAGCTTCAGGTTAAGGAGGTTTAGCTCGTGTTATGTCCACTAGGAAGGCAAGATCCATCAACCATTTTGGATCATCAAATTCATGACCATCCATTCTGCCATCTTCCATGAATCTCTTCACCTCTGTTCTTAACTCAGAGAATCTCTTCAGGACATTTCCCCTGCTGAGCCAGCGCACCTCAGTAAAGTACATCACCATATGCTGACTCAGTTTCTTGCAAAAAGGCCCTAAACTGGCGCTGCTGCAAACCCCTGGATCTGATATAATTAATACATTTCAGGACAACAGATATGACATGTTCATATTTCAGGCACTTACTGCACAGTGCCTGTTGGTGTATAATGAAGTGCAGAACAACTGCTGGACCTGCTTTTTCCTCTTCTAATTTCTTTGTATCAGTGCAACCAGTCCGTTTATTCTGTCTATCATAGAAGGGTTGTAATGCCTACCAGTCGGCTCCATGGTAAACGAGCACACTCAAACACGTCACACAGCTCCTGAAAAATATCGTTGGATGTGGTGCGGCCGTGCAATGGACACAAACTTAGCAACTCTTCTGTCACTTCGAACTTCTCATTAATACCCCTTATGAAAATTGCGAGCTGTGCATTGTCAGTTTATCTGTGCGTTCATCAAGCGCCACAGAGTATGCAGGGAAAGCTTTAACTTTATCACGTAACTGATCATAAATGTCACTTGATAACTCGCTGATCTGCTCCGCCACCGCGTTAGCCGATAGCGCTATATCGTTGAACAACTCTTTTTTTTTTTTTTTTTTTCTGGACATAAAATATCCGCAACTTTCATCATGCAGTCCTTCAGAAACAGGCCTTCAGTGAATGGCTTTCCGGCTTTGGTGATTAATTCACTTACCACATAACTTGCCTCAACTGCAGTTTCAGCATCCTTTTTTGTCTTTATGAAAAATACTTTGCTGAGATATAAAACGTCTCTGTAGCTGCGTGGCTCGTGTTGCCCTCTCATCTCCCTTATACTTCTTGTACTGCTCTCCGTGTTTAGTCCAATAATGACGCTTGATATTATATTCCTTTAAAACTGCAACTTTTTCGTTGCATATCAGGCAGGTAGGATTTCTATTAAACTCCACAGAAAGAAGTACTTGGTAGTCCATCTTTCTTGAAACAGTCTGTGTCGATCATCCACTTTACGTTTTGATTTTGACAGCGACATCTTTATTCTTCAGCACCTTGCATGCATTTTGGCCAACTTTGACCTTGCCATAGCAAACGAAATGCAGTATTGTTTTTATTTTAATTATTTCAAAACGGTAGGTTGAATTGGCATGAAAACGCTATAAAATATCATTAGATTTGGCGGGCCAGATTATATTTATTTATATATATATATATATATATATATATATATATATATATATATATATATATATATATATATATATATATATATATATATATATTTTTTTTTTTAACAACCCGTCGCGGGCCGGACTGAAGGGGAAGGCGGGCCTGAAGTGGCCTGTGGGCAGGGAGTTTGAGACCACTGATGTAGAATGTGCAGCAATGTTGGAGATCGTGGCTTTGTCGGCAGACTGCTTAAAATCTATACTACAAACTACTCATAACAATAACTGAATTTGTCTTATAGGTGATTTATGTATTTATTTGTTTATTTTCCATTTAGACTTGGGTGGAAAAGTGTTGTCCTTGTGATAATTTTGTTATAACGTTCACATATTGTCATTCATAAGTTCTAATAGGACTTTGCATGAGGTGTTTTTGTACAGGGATGTTGTTGATCTGTCTCACTGTGGTTCACGAGCGCAGTAATACACAGCTGTGTCTTCAGTCTGCATGTTCTGCCCTGTTAATATTACTGTGCTGCTGGACGTGTCTCGAGAGATGACAAACTTGTCTTTAAGTGAATCTTTCTTATTAATACCCCCATCATAATAAATGCTGTTGATCCATTCCAGAGATTTTCCTGCAGGTTGTCGAATCCAAGCTGTTCCATAGTGGCTGCTGCTATCAGTGATAGAAGCTCCAGACACTCTACAGGTGATGGTTAAAGTCTCTCCTGGCTTTATAACCACTGAGTCTGGCTGGATGAGCTCAGTAGCACAGAACACATCTGTGAAAAGAGAAAAAGGAAAGGTTCACATGTGGAACTGAAAGGATCAGATAAAGTAATAAAGTTTAATCCAAACACTCACAGGGGCCGAGAGCCAGCAGCAGCAGTGGAGCTGAAGTAAACATGTTTGTGTTGAAGGAGAATTAATGAGAACCGCTTTCTCTCTAGATAAGCACAGTGCTAATATTACAAGCGTAGGTGGAGATTTGCATAAATATTACAGAGAAGCTGTGTTGAGTGCAGCTCTGCAGCTGTTAATCACAGTCACATCCCACTCTAGAGAATTACATGAAGACAGATATTTTCTCATTTGAACAAATTTCCTGGTAAATGTAATCTCTAAGTTTTATTTTATAGACATAGAAGAGAGGCTGTTAAAATACAGTAACTGCTGTGAATAACTGCTTCCATAATTGCCACTCTCACACAGTGAAATATTAGTGTTTTCAGAACAGAATGTAGCTAAAACTTTTTATTGGTGGCATTAAAACTGGGCTCTATATTTAACATTATAATCAAACTGTGTAATAGAAAATGCCCCATGCAGTCAAATCATTTTCATTCTGTTTAGTCTGTACTCTAGAGGCTTTAACTGATACAGAGAGGAATTGCTAATTTCATGTTGAGGTTCTAGGTCAGGGTAGACATCCACCTTCTCAATCACCGCTGAAGGCATGTTAAGGAGATCAGGTTTAGGGAACGTGTCACTCTGTGTAATCACCTGACACCACTCTCACTGATAGGCTGCATGAATCTACAGTCTGGGCTGAACCAGATGTAACTGGTAAATTCACATATCCCAGAATCCATCTGAACAGCACACACCCTCATTTTCATTTGAATGAAATTTAAAACATCAGTTTGAAATAGCTGTTGAACATTTTATACACACAGTATGAAGCTCTGTGGATTTATTTAACTCTGTGAATTAGACAGAACGTGTGACTCTGGTGTGAATATTTGAGCTTCACTTAAAATAAATGAACTTGTAAGTGAATGTGAAGTTTTTATACAGCACTGCAGCTGTTTGTGTCAGTGTTTTGTTCGAGCACAGTAATACACAGCTGTGTCTTCAGTCTTCAGGCTGGTCATGTGCAGATACACCTGCTTCTTGCTGTTGTCTCTGGAGATGGTGAATCTTCCCTGAACAGACTGAGAGTATTGTTTAGTACTACCACTCGGAGCAGAAATGAGTGAGATCCACTCAAGTCCTTTTCCTTGAGCCTGTCTAATCTACTGAAGCTAAAGCTGATCATTTGGTTATTCAGGATAACTACAGAACAGCTTGGATTTACCAACTGAAATAAAACACTTTGATTTGGATAATTGTTCGGCAGTGGGTAGCATTGATGGTTCACAGCTCCAAGGTCCCCAATTCGATCCTGAGCTCAGGTTATTGTCTGCCAGGAGTTTCACATGTTCTCTCTGTATGTCTGTGTGGGTGTTCTCCTGGTTCTCTGGTTTACTCCCACCTCCCAAAAATATGCTGGTAGGTGAATTGGCTAATGTAAATTGCCCCTGGGTGTTAATGAGTGTGAATATGGTGTCACATCAAGGGTGTTTTAAAAATGCAGGACTGCATTGAGTAAACATACTTTCTTGGTAACAAAGAAAACAATTTATGTGCTTTAGATGAATTTAGATGCAATTTATCAGTGTAATTTAGAGAACTGTAAGATGAAACTCATTAAAGCTGTTAAAGCCAAATGCACAGTATACAGATATCACCTGGCCTTTAGAGAATCTGAATGCAGCAGTAACACATCACCTCCTTCAAGAAAACATTACAGAGTATAATACACATTCATTTGTCTCTGGTTTGTAATACATAAATTTACATAAATGACAACAGTAATGACTTGTTCAAAAATTATGTGTGTGGTTTTAGTACAGTTGCTTCCTTAGCTCAAGTCACTGTGGTTTGTCGGGCACAGTAATAAACCACAGTGTCCTCTGTCTTCAGACCTCTAAGTACTATGTGCTTGCTGGGATGTCCTCTGTAAAAATGAGCTGTTTTTTCACAGACTCTGCATATGTTGCTTTATTATTGCTTGTATTCATCAAGGTAATCCACTCCAGAGCTTTCCCTGGTTTCTGTCGAATCCAGTATATGTTGTAGCTTGTCATTGAAAATCCACTTATTTTACACAAAATCTTCACAGTTTCTCCAGGTCTCTTTACCACAGCAGGATACTAATCCAGTCTGATATCAGCACTGCAAAAACCTGCCAGGTAAAACAATCAAAAATAATTATTGATGCATTAAATCATACACTCACTAGTAAACATATAAAGAAGTCTCAGATACCTCGTGTTAACATTACTAGCATGCTAACATGTGCTAACATGCTTTCATGCAGATTTGATGAAGTTTTATTTAATGGGACATGTAACAATTATGGAAGGAGTCTCCAGTTTCAGTAAGTTTTCAGACACAGAAAACTCTTTAGAACAGATGACTTTGCATTTATCTTGTTTCTCAGCAACATGTCAACCTGCTTTTTATTTTCTTATTAATTTTGAGAGTGAGACAAAAGAGCATCTGAGACAGAACAACAGTTTATAACTTATTTGACGTAAGTGATAACGGGAACTAACTTGTGTGACGACACGCCCGCGGCCGACGCACAAGAAACCAAGATCGCTCCTCCCGCGACTGCCACTGTGGTGCTCAAGCGACAGCTCCACTTCAGCACCACCAATGTTTTGGACAGCCGGAGAACATGTGGCAGCTGGGCGGGGCCACCGACACTTACACGGCTGCTGAATGGCGGGTGGCACGGGAAAATACCACCATCCAGCAATTGACGGGAGAGTATTAAAGGGGGGAGACTCCACTCGCAAGAGAGAGGAGGCTCTCAGTGTACATGTGATAACCGTTGCAGTGTGTTTTGCAGAAAATCCCGATCTGAGCGAAGACTCCGCCCCCTGGCTGCACTCGCGGCTTCTCCTGACGGCAAGACGGGAACCCCGCTATTTGAGGAAACCCCCAGCATGCCTTACGCAACCCCACCGTGACGAAACACTTCACATCACACCCCCACTTCGACACCCACGCACAGATGCACACCTACACCCTCTCACAACCCGGTAGTGAATAAAGACTTCTCCAAGAGAGACACTGAAACTGCCTCCTGTGTGTCTGTGCTCTGTCCCCCACTGGCTAAGTTCCCTACACTGGTGGAGGATGCCGGCATGAGCAAAGACCCGGCCCTATAAAAAAAAAAAAAAAAAAAAAATTCCCCTTTTTTCTCTTCTTCCACAAAAGATGGATTCCCTGCTGCAGCAACTAATGGAGGCCAGCCTCCAGCAACAGATGATAATGCAGCAGCTCGCCCAGAGCCTACAGGTCGCAACCCAGGAGCTGGCCCTGAAAGCCATGACCTCTGTGACCGCCCCTCCTCACCCTGATCCCAGCCGAGAAGTCCAGGACCTGCTTCCCCATTTGTCCCCAGAGGACGATATCGAGGCCTACCTGCAAGCCTTTGAATGGGTCGCTCAGCAGGAAAGCTGGGGTATCGAAGAGTGGCCGCACATCTTCGGCCCGCTGCTTTCCGGAGAGGCGCGCACTGCTTACTATGCCCTCTCTCCCGAGGACGCCGGGGACTATGGAGCGGTAAAGAGAGAGATCCTGGCATGGTGTATCGGAACCCCCTCCAGGCGGCAGCGGAGTTCCACCAGTGGAGCTACAGGCCAGGAGCCAAGATATGTGGGCAGCCTCACCAAGAGGTGGCTCCAGCCAGACCTGCACTCTGCCACCGAGGTTGTAGAGAGGATGGCCATGGACCGGTTCCTGAGGACTCTGACACCCACAGAACGTCAGACCATGGGAATACAAGCCCCCGGGACACCCAGGGACCACCCTAGAACACACCCTGACCACCCTAGCGCTTGGCGAAGAGGGACAGCACCACCAAGGCCACCCGGACTACGGGACACCCGAGGACGAGCCCAGAACGCCCGAACCGGACCAGGGCATGCCGAAGAAGACCCAGCAAACCTGGCTAACAGGTCGTGTCCTCCCCACGCTGGCCCTGCCGAAACTGCCATTGGGGGCGAAGGAAGCACGAGTGCGGCAGGCCTACATGGCCTGAGTGAGGAGGACGCCGGGACAGAAAGTAAGCTGCACACACTCTCTAACCCACTCTCGTCTGTGTTCCAGCAGGTAAACCGGCAGGGGAACTTCGGCCGAGAACAGAAAGAGTTCTGAGGAAGTGTCGCAGGTAGCAGTGTCCCTCTAGCTGATGCTATTTTTCTAATCTCTATACTTTAAATTATATATTTTTTACCTTATGTTATTTCTTTACAACGTCTACAAATATAACTGATACTACTTTAGATAAAATAATCGTAACTTTGCGCTGTCGCTAAGTTTTATTTGGTCTTACAAACAGCCGCGACTAGCTTGTAGCTCACTAGCATCACCTTACCGCTAGCCTTGTTTACATTTCACATTTATCACATTTACCGCTGTGTTTGTTGTTTTTTTTGCCACTGTTTTTTAAAAAGCAAATATGTCTGTTGTTTCTCTGCTTTTGAGTGCATACGGTGCTGCTGGAACTGGAAGATTTGAAGAAACAGATTTGTGGCCTACTCGACAAGCAGGCCCAGCTGCTGGAGCGAAAAACCGTGCTGAAAACATCTTGTGCCTCTTTCTACACATCCAAGGTAAGCACGCAGCATCGTATTACCACTCCCAGGCCCTCTACGCCGTGTGTTTCTCTGTGCAGGGACCGTGCACCCAAGACTTTTCCAGCCAAGGGCTCCGTTATGCCTGAGCCGACTCACCACGGACCTTGGGTGCACCAGCAGCGAAAGGCGAGAGCCATACCCCGGGCGAGGACCTCTCCACCGTGTTCAAGATACCAACCAGGAACTGCTTCGCCCCTCTCTGCGGCAGTGGGCCTATCGGGTCCCGGAGGCCTGACGTAGGGCTATCGAGGAGGAGGTCAGCTGGATGCTGCGGGACAACATCGTAGAGGAGTCCAGCAGCGCCTGATCCAGCCCTATCGTAGTCGTACCTGAGCCCGACAGAAGTATGCACCTCTGCAAAGACTTCCGGAGGCTAAACCAGGTCTCCGAGTTTGACAGCTCTCCTCTCCCCCGGGTGGACGACCTAGTGGAGCGATTGGGGAGGGCTCGGTTCATCTCCACCCTGGACCTATTAAAGGGGTACTGGCAAGTGGCGCTGGCCCCAGAGGCGAGACCGAAGACTGCCTTCAGCACGGCAAACGGCCACTTTTTAGGACCATTTTTAAATCCTCTCCTGCCCACTTCTGTGCGTATTTTTTGTTTGGACGTGACTGTAATATTTTCTAACAAACTAAGTTGGTTCTTTTTCCCACAATATAAATATATCAGTCTTTTAAACCATTTGATTTGCATGATAGTGTTTAGGTGTTGCAAAGGTGCAATAGAACTAAAGTCATACTGCATTTCCTGCAAATGTAAAAACATGTACACATTCACAAAATATAAGAGCTACTACTATTTACTTATTAATTTACTTATTAATACTCATTAATTAATTCATTAAAACACGCACAGTGTGTATTATGCAATCTTTTTTTTTTATTAAGACACAGATATAACAGATCTGTAATGAGTTAGTTTTTAAACAATGTTGTAAATAGATTTTATGACTGTAATGGAAATTGCAGTAGGACAGCAGTCCTCTATCAGTCCTTTTAACCTCTCAGTCATTTTAATCTACTGTACTTCTAGGTACAGTATGTTTTTATTTGTGTCTTTAGTGATGGAGAACTGGCCCTGCAGAGACTGAGCAAATGCTGTACTAGTGCCACCATCAATGTATCCGATCCACTCCAGTCCTTGTCCTGGTTTCTGACAGATCCAGGTCATCCCGTAGCTCATTGAGAATCCGGAGACAGTACAGGACAGAGTGACTGACTCTCCAGGTCTCTTCACCACAGAAGCAGAGGAGGTCAGGGACTGTCCATAAGAATCTGGAAGAGAAGAGTATAACTAGGTAATGTTGTGTTATAATGCTTATCGGGACAGAATGGTTAATTTTCCTAGTAATAATCACATGAAAAAGTCTGAAATTTACATGAAATGAGAACAAATAAAATACAATGTCCTAAAATCATCCTTCTCTGAGTTCTGCTTCACCCAGATTTAAAGTGTATTGGAGTGTTCTCTATCACAGAGCTCACTGGAAACCTGAACAGCCAAGAACGTGCTGTTTATACCCGACTCTATTTGGATGGGGAGTGTCCATGACCACCATGGATGTGTTAAATTCACAACCACAGGCTGCTCAGTGTATAGATGAGTGGATGATTATAAGGTCAGTTTTACTAAATGTAGCTGACTGAAGACACCAAAAATGTTACTGTATACACTACAAATTCATAGGAATGTTATGCATAGATGGTTTAGTTTAAACAGACTGCCCCTTCAATGTAAAATAACAGTAACTTGGACCTCAATTGAAAATAAACTGCTGTTGAACATTTCTGCTAAAAGACATGGACACTTGGAGCATTATATACAATACAACAGAAGCGGAGGAGCTCAGTGACAGATTCAGTAAGGAATAAAACACTTTGGGAGGAAAATAATCAACAATGAATTAAAACAGATTTCCTGTTACCACCAAAAGTATTTGTCATCAATTACATTATTGCAGTTATAAAAAGTCGTTTCCTAACCAGCCTCACCAGTCAAATAGTTTCATAAACTATTTACAAATATTTTAAAAAGTAAAAATGAATTAAGCAGTTTTTATACAATGTGAATTCAGTTATATCAAAATCAAATACTGCTTTCAAAAGTGTCAAAAAAGTAGAAGTTTAACTAGAGATTCAGATTTCATTTCATTTAAAGCAGCTAAAAAGATATATAATATATTCTTAATAACTATGAACTGAGTAAATTTTTTTTATTCGTTTTTTGTTAAATTATTATCTAAGTGTCTAGGCTGAAGTGTTTGCAATGTGGGTGTTGTGAAACTCCATGAGTAACTAGGCATTTCAATTCCCAGCAGCCACTGCACCATTGCATCACGGTCACATGACCAGCCGCACCTGACTCTCATCCCGATTAACGAGCAGCTGTGTATTTAAGTCACTGTTTGTACAGCACTCGGTGTCTAGCTTTGTTTCTTTCAGGTTGTCATGTTATGTGTGCCCGTTCCCTATGCTTAGTGATGTTTGTGGTTGGTTTGAATTCCTATTAAACTCTGAAACTGCAAGCGCATCTGTCTCTACATTCGTGACAGTGCAGATGAAGACGATGTTTTTGTGCAGCGCTGCAGCTTGTTCTGTCAGTGTGGATCACGAGCGCAGTAATACACAGCTGTATCTTCATTCTGCATGTTCTGTCTCTGTAAGGTCACAGGTTGTTGACTCCAAGCTGTTCCATAGTGGCTGCTGTTAGGCTATATCTTGATATATGATGGGGTTTGTAATTAGATTATTACTTATATAGAAAGTAATAATCTAATTATTGACCTTATTCTGAGTAAGACAATATTGTGATTAAGGTGTTTACATGAGTTGCTTTCAGAATATCCCTTTCATGTTCCTGTTTTACATGCTAACATAGATCGATCTAACGGCACACATCATTACTTCCCCAAGCCGTCTGACATTTCCTCCAGAATTTCACATTTCATCTTTATCGTACTATATACAGTTTTGGCTGTTTCTTTTTTCAATTTTATGAAATCAAGTGCAATTAATTATTTGTCATGCTGTACGTGCAAATAGTACGTACTATTCTGATAGATACATCGCATGTAGTAGCTGCCCACTGAGAATCGGGAGACAGTACAGGACAGAGTGACTGACTCTCCAGGTCTCTTCACTACAGAAGCAGAGGAGGTCAGTAACTGTCAACAAGAATCTGGAAGAGAAGAGTATAACTAGGTAATGTTATGTTATAATGCTTATCGGGACAGACTGGCTCATTTTCCTAATAATTCTCACATGAAAAAATCTGAAACGTACGTGAAATGAATACAAATAAAATACAATGTCCTAAAATCATCCTTCTGAGTTCTGCTTCACCCAGATTTAAAGTGTATGTGAGTCTTATCTATCACAAAGCTCACTGGAACTAGAACAACCAAGAACATGCTGAAGTCTGAAACTTACATGAGTTTTACATAAGTTTTTTACAGCTCTGGGGTCTGTTGTGTCAATGTGACTCTCGTGCACAGTAATAAACAGCCGTGTCTTCAGCTTTCAGACTGTTCACTTCTAGGTACAGTATGTTTTTATTTGTGTCTTTAGTGATGGAGAACTGGCCCTGCAGAGACTGAGCAAATGTTGTGCTAGTGCCACCATCAATGTATCCGATCCACTCCAGTCCTTGTCCTGGTTTCTGACGGATCCAGGTCATCCCGTAGCTCATTGAGAATCCGGAGACAGTACAGGACAGAGTGACTGACTCTCCAGGTCTCTTCACCACAGAAGCAGAGGAGGTCAGGGACTGTCCATAAGAATCTGGAAGAGAAGAGTATAACTAGGTAATGTTGTGTTATAATGCTTATCGGGACAGAATGGTTAATTTTCCTAGTAATAATCACATGAAAAAGTCTGAAATTTACATGAAATGAGAACAAATAAAATACAATGTCCTAAAATCATCCTTCTCTGAGTTCTGCTTCACCCAGATTTAAAGTGTATTGGAGTGTTCTCTATCACAGAGCTCACTGGAAACCTGAACAGCCAAGAACGTGCTGTTTATACCCGACTCTATTTGAATAGGGAGTGTCCATGACCACCATGGATGTGTTAAATTCACAACCACAGGCTGCTCAGTGTATAGATGAGTGGATGATTATAAGTAGTGTTGGGTCCAAGTCCATCTTTGTCGAGTCCTTAAACAATCGAGTACAAGTCCGAGTCCAAAAGGGATTGAGTTGGACTCAAGTCGAGTCTGGCCGAGTCCAGAAAGTAATTAAAGTGAAAAAAGATTTGAAATTGCTATTGTAAACTCAACACTGTTGAGTGTTAAATTAATATTTTAACCTTCACAAACCAATGGCAAAATAACCTTGTAACATGTAACAGAAAATACCACTATTACATCTTGACATTGCCATTTAATATATTTTATTTGTCATCAGTACCTCAACTAGCTTCCTCTCAAAAATGGTTTCAAAGAAAAAAAAAGAAATGTAGAACTTTTATTACAAGTGTATGAAAATACAAATTAACCTGTTTTGTTATTGTATCACACTATATTGTGTCCTCCAGTTCAAGTTGACATTTCAGTGATTTGATGCGTCTCCCCCACAGTTATATAGGCTGAGAGAGAGAGAGAGAGAGAGAGAGAGAGAGAGAGAGAGAGAGAGAGAGAGAGAGAGTACGAGTACAGAGTACAGTCACATTTAGCAGCATGTCCTAGCATGTCCAAGTTTCATCTTTATCACTGCTTTTAATCTGTCTATGAATGACAACAAACTAATTTCTGAACACAGCTCTGTTTTTGTACCTTTTTCATTTTAATTCCTAATTTTATGATATTTACTACATTAAGAAGTACATTCACATTTTACATGAAATTCAAGACTGGAATAACCAAATGCTAATGTTTAGGGGTGGGTGATACGACTACAATCTTATTTCACGATAATGATACATTTTCTCAGTTAGGACTATCAGTAATCAAGTAAGAAATAATACAGAAATTGAATAACTCACTTAAATGTAAAATAAAATAGATTTCACTGTATGACATACAGTGCTTCTTATTAAATTGACTGACTTCAGTACCTGGTGGTGTAATCTCGCGAGATCACGCGAGACTGTAACATGTGACGTCAGCACATGTATGAATTCAGCACAGCAATCTGCAATGGCAGAGCAAGAAGATGTCATACGGTTTTAGATTTAAAGGTAAGTCAGTATTTGTAAGCCAAAATGCTTTTTAATTTACATATAAAGTGTGAAATTGCTAAAATGACTGATGCCAATTCCTGGTAAAGCATCCACTACAGTTTGCTAATGGCTAGTTAGTTAGGGAACAAATGTTAGATTGCCAGTTTAGTTATTTTTACCTAATTGTCCTAAAGTGTGTAAGATATAACGTACCCTTTATTTTATGTGTTTACTGCTACCTTAATGTCTCAACTGGTGATAATTTGAGCGCCTTTTGGTTCCATTTTGGCGGTTCCCTTTTAAGCACATAAAAATGACGCTGGGCTTTTAATAGCGCGTAAAGTGATTTTGGCTAGCTGGTGATAAAAATCTGGCATCATTTTGCTGTTTGCCCTCAATATAAGGTGGATTATAAATTAGCTTATATTCGTGACCCCCTATGGATGTATTAAATCCACAACCACATGCTGCTCAGTGTGTAGATGAGTGGATGATTATAAGGTTCTATGTAGAACCCTACAACAGAATGTTTCACTATCAGAAAGGGTTCCAAGTAGAACCATTTTTACAAGAACCATTACTCATCTAATGAAGACTTTAGGAAACCAAGAACCTGTTTTACTAAATGTATTTGAGTGAAAACCCCCAAAATATGTTTTTATACATTATAAATTCATTGAAATGGTTATGAATAGATAACACTTGGAGCTTTATCTAAAATACCACAGAAGAAGAGGAGCTCAGTGACAGATTCAGTAAGGAATAAAACACTTCGGGAGGACAATAATCAAAAATGAATCAAAGCAGAGTTCCTGTTTGTCACGACTTCCCCTTTAAGCAGCGTGCTGAAGAGCATGTGAATGCACGCTGCCGTGCAAGGTGCGCGAGCACCTGCTTTTCGTTGTTGACATTCGTGACATTTGGACACGTGTGTTTGTTTATGTTTTTGTCATGTCTCCTCCCTGCTCTGTCATTGGCTGGGATTTCACGTGTGTCTGAATCGCTCTCAGATGTGAGCATTTACGACACTGATCATGTCCGCATATATACCGCACGCCTCCTAGCACACAACGCGGAATATAAGAGTAGTTTAGATAGATTAGAACCTTAGTATTGATTCCTTACTAGTTAGTCATTGTCTCAGTCTCAGTCACAGTCACAGTCATAGTTCTTGTCCATGTTATGTTTCATGTTTAGATTCTTCTGTTTAGTTCACGCTGGTTTCTCTGCTCCCAGTTCATAGTCATAGCTTATGTTTCATGTTTTGTATCTCGACCTGTTTTCTGTGACCACGACATAGTTTCCAGTCTTGCCCAGTTTATGCCTGTTTGCCGATCGCCTGATCTCTTGCATGTTTTGGATTACGTTTTTGGATCTCGATTTGGATTAACCTGCCCGTGTCTCTCAATAAAACCTGCTCAAAATGCGATTGCATTCGTCATATCTCCGTTACGTCACAAAACGTGACACTGTTAAACATAGCTATCAAACAGGTAGTGAAAGAGGTCGCGGTGATAGTCAGTGCAGTCCTCTGTGTAGTGTATTGAGTCAACAAATATATATATATATTTTTATTTTATTAACACAAGTGATATGTTAGCTGGACATTCAAACGCATTTAATTTCAGATAGCTAAAAAAAACTAGATAATATATTTTATTAAGCATGATCTGAGAAAAACTTTGTATTAATAAATAATGATCTTGGTGTCTATGCTGAAGTGTTTATAATGTGGGGATTATTCGCTCAGTTAAATGTAGTTATTATTTCAATACAGAACTGAATTGTGATGATCATGTTTTTGTGAAGTGTGGATCCCGAGCGCAGTAATACACAGCTGTGACTTCAGTCTGCATTTTCTGTCTCCGTAAGATCACTGTGTTACTGGAAGTGTCTCGAAAGATGACAAACTTGTCTTCAGGTGAATCTTTATTATAAAAATCCCCATCATAATCAATGGTGTTGATCCACTCTAAAGCTTTACCTGAAGGTTGTTGGATCCAAGCTGTGTAATAGCTGGTAACTAAATGTGAATCCTTGCAGTTGATGGAGAGACTCTGGCCTGGCTGGACTGTCATGGACTCTCAATCAAACATTTACTCCAGTTGTTTCTTAAATATTTTATACAATGAGAGATTCATAATGGTTCAAAATCAGGCTTTGAGCAATGTATGTATATATTTTTTAATGACTATTTGTGTGTTTAATTGTGAAATTCATTCCTCTGGATAAAATGTAATAGTGTGATTGAGATGGTTTATTAGTTGCATTGAGAGGATCTCTAACATGTCTCAAAGGAGAATCTCAAAAGGAGAAATGTTTTTGTAAGGAGAATCCACTATTCTGTGTCACTGTGACTCTTGCGCAGTAATACACAGCTGTGTCTTCAGTTTGCAGATTCTGTCCTCCAATTGTTATTGTGTTAGTAGCAGTGTCTCTGGAGATGCTGAACTTATTTTTCAGTTTGTCACTGTAAGCTGTACTACCACCACTACTGATGTATCCAATCCACTCCAGAGCTTTTCCTGCAGGTTGTCGGATCCAGTCTGTACGATAGCTGGTAACTGAATATGAAACCTTGCAGTTGATGGAGAGACTCTGGCCTGGCTGGACTGTCATGGAAGCAGGCTGAGTCAGTTCTTCACCATGCACATCTATGGAGGAAAACACATGGTGATATCCCACACAATATATGCTGCACATTTATTGTTATTGTAGTACATGAATGAATTTGATAAAGCACTCACAGGAAGCAGCTGCCAGCAGGAGCAGTAGAGATGTAGAGAACATGGTGTGTGTTGATTGTACTGGGGTCTTCTCTGTTCTCCAAAGTTTAACAGAGACAATCACATCTCATAAATAGAGTGATATCCAACCCTGACGCTTGAATTTGCATATCTGGTCATGATGGGAGGAGAACGTATTCAAAACGTGCTTAAATCATATGGAAGAGATTCATCTCATGAAGGATATGTGGATTTTTAATGGAATAGAAGCCTCTTAATCAAATTCTATCATTTTCATTAAAATATTATAGAGTCAGTGTAAAAAGCACAAGGATTAAAGACAAAATTTTCATGGTAATAATTATCTGTGCTTGAGGATATTGAGATTATAATATAAAAATTCCACATCTCTTAAAAGTCATGACAAAACGCTCTCATACTTTTTCACACATGATCACAAAAATTCTAATTTGTTGATGTGCTTATTGTTAGGTAAAGATGCTACAGTATAACAAATTCTTCTAAGTGATGTGATTATAATAGTTTGTATAATGTGCAGCATTGTTAAAGAATTAGCATTATTATATTAGAAATATGGTTTAAATTCTACATTTTAAACATCTAAGAAAATAACTTTAAACTCTTTGTTTTCATTTGTGTGATTATATGTTTTTTAGTTAGACTTGGATAACTGTTGCACTTGTGGACTAATAGGCCTTTGTATAAGGTGTTTTTGTACAGGTTTATTGTTGATCCGTCTGACTGTGGTTGACGAGCACAGTGATACACAGCTGTGTCTTCAGTCTGCATGTTCTGTCCTGTTAATGTTACTGTGCTGCTGGACGTGTCTCTGGAAACCTGAAAGCTGCTTTTCAGTTTCTCACTGTATAATGTGCTACCGCTACCACATATATACGTCCGATCCATTCCAGAGCTTTTCCTGCAGGTTGTCGTATCCAGTTTGTACAGTAGCTGCTATCAGTTAATGAATATCCAGACACTTTGCAGGTCAAAGTCATTGACTGACCAGGGGTTAATACTGTGGATCCGGGCTGGATCAGCTCAACACAGTGAACACCTGTTAAAGAAAAGAACATTTTAATGCCAAAAAAGAAAAATGTGCCCAAAAGCCTTATTTATGTCAAATGTAAAAACACTTACAGTGTACGGCTGCCAGCAGCAGCAGCAGTAGGGATGTAGCGATCATGGTGTGTGTTGAAGCAGAATAAGTAAAAGATCTCAGTCTTCATTGCTTAAATATATAACAGGGAAGGACATTTGCATAGAGACACTCCTTATCTTAGTGTAAATTTTATGCAATCCTACATATCTGAATCAATATACATTATTAACGTATGTGACTATTTATTTTCATTTTCTCTTAATGCATAAATGTGTCTATACACATCCATCCACCCATCCATTTCCTATATTGCTTATCCTACAGGTGCAGGGAACCTGGAGCCTATCCTGGGGAGTGTTGGGCACAAGGCAGGTACACCCTGGACGGGGTGCCAGTCAATTGCAGGGCACAATCACATAAACATTCGCACACCCGTTCATACACTATGGACACTTTAGACATGCCAATCAACCTACCATGCCTGTCTTTGGTGGAAACCAGAGTACCTGTTGGAAGCCCCTGCAGCACGTGGAGAACATGCAAGCTCCAGAAACAGAGCAGCGGCATGAATCGAGCCCCAGACCCGGGAGGTTGTTAACCCCTAAGACACTGTATGCCCATGTCTATACACATTAACTGAATATTGTTTTCTTTTTGGGTTTACTTAGCCTCAGGGTGGTGTGGTGTTGTTGATCCATTACAATGTTAGAAGGAGCGCATTACATTAAGTAAGGAATAAAACACAGCATGGGTATTGTTACAGGGAATTAAGCAATGACAGTGTGGTGGGATGAAGCAGAGTCACAGTTACCACCATAAAGTTGATTTAAAAAATGCAGCTTATTACAGAGAAACTGCTCCATCCTGATTTGTTCCATACTGGAAAAGTAAAAGTTAAAGCTTCATTCAGTGATTCATTTTCATTTTCAATCTTGGTGTATGTAGTGTATGTACTCAGTAAGCACAGACTTTGGTCTTCTTTGGGAATTTGACAATAATATATAGTCTCAGTGTTCAATGTCTCATATTAACACATTTTAAATACATTTTAGTATTTAAATGTATTTAAAACATGAGGATGAGATTCATCTTATGAAAAACATGTGTCTTTTTAATGGAACAAATCTTTTTCATGACAGAAAGCTCTTTACCAATTCTGTTATTTGTATATCAATAATAAAGGGAATCAGGGTTAGGGATCAGTTAGCATTCACACTGTGTGTGTGTGCGTGTGTGTGTGTGTGTGTGTGTGTGTGTGTGTGTGAGTGAGAGAGAGAGAGAGAGAGAGAGAGAGAGATTCACATTGTAGGAGTGAGTGGATGTAAGAGAAAAATATAGTCAGGTGTGTGTGTGTGTGTGTGTGTGTGTGTGTGTGTGTGTGTGTGTGTGTGTGTGTGTGTGTGTGTGTGTGTTTTAATTCCTCTCCTGTATTTTTATTTGGACTTGACTGTGATATTTTCTAACAGTCTAACTTGGTTCTTTTCCTCCCACAATATACAGTGCACCCAGAAAGTATTCTTTTTCCACATTTTGTTATGTTACAGCCTTATTCCAAAATGG
Source organism: Ictalurus punctatus (assembly GCF_001660625.3). Taxonomy (NCBI): domain Eukaryota; kingdom Metazoa; phylum Chordata; class Actinopteri; order Siluriformes; family Ictaluridae; genus Ictalurus; species Ictalurus punctatus. Next base: position 16,801,066 of record NC_030417.2, on the reverse strand, counting down.
ATTAAATTAATTATTTTCCTCAAAATTCTACAAACAATACCCCATAATGTCAACGTGAAAGAAGTTTGTTTGAAATCTTTACAAAAATCTATTAAAAATAAAAAACAAAAAAAAGCACATGTACATAAATATTCACAGCCTTTGCCCAATACTTTGTTGAAGCACCTTTGGCACCAATAACAGCTTCAAGTCTTTTTGAGAATGATGCTACAAGCTTGGCACACCTATTTTGGGGCAGGTTCTCCCAATCTTCTTTGCAGGACCTCTCAAGCTCCATCAGCTTGGATGGGGAGCGTTGGTGCACAGCCATTTTCAGATCTCTCCAGAGATGTTCAATCAGGTTCAAGTCTGTGCTCTGGCTGGGCCACTCAAGGACATTCAGAGAGTTGTCCTGTAGCCACTCCTTTGTTATCTTGGCTGTGTGCTTAGGGTCGTTGTCCTGCTGGAAGATGAACCTTTGCCCCAGTCTGAGGTCCAGAGTGCTCTGGAGCAGGTTTTCATCAAGGGTGTCTCTGTACATTGCTGCATTCATCTTTCCCTCGATCCTGACTAGTCTCCCAGTTCCTGCCACTGAAAAACATCCCCACAGCATGATGCTGCCACCACCATGCTTCACTGTAGGGATGGTATTGGCCAGGTGATCAGTGGTGCCTGGTTTCCTCCAGACGTGACGCTTGCAATTCAGGACAAAGAGTTCAATCTTTGTTCAGTCTTTAGTCTGAAAGTCCTTCAGGTGCCTTTTGGCAAACTCCAGGCAAGCTGTCATGAGCCTTTTACTGTGGAGTGGCTTCCATCTGGCCACTCTACTATTCAGGCTTGATTGATGGAGTTCTAAAGATATGGTTGTTCTTCTGGAAGTTTCTCCTCTCTCTACAGAGACACGCTGGAGCTCTGTCAGAGTGACCATTGGGTTTTTGGTCACAAAATTTACCACAGGTGGATTCCAATCAAGTTGTAGAAACATCTCAAGGATGATCAGTGGAAACAGGATGCACCTGAGCTCAATTTTGAGTGTCATGGCAAAGGCTGTAAATACTTATGTAAGTGTGCTTTTTTTTGTTTTTTTATTTTTAATAAATTTGTAAAGATTTCAAACAAACTTCTTTCATGTTGTCATTATGGGGTATTGTATGTAGAATTTTGAGAAAAATAATTAATTTAATCCATTTTGGAATAAGACTGTAACATAACAGAAAAGTGAAGCGCTGTGAATGCTTTCCGGATGCACTGTAAACATATTAGTCCATTAAATGACAATGATACTAACAAGCAGAAAACACATCATACTCAGTCCACTGCCATGTTAATGTTTCTGGCCTTTTGTGGGTCACACAAGCTTCATATCTGACTACCTGCTCCTGTGGCTTTATTATAGCTGATGCTCTAGTTGAACTCTAATTTGTACTTTTCTCGCAACCTAATTTTTTAATAATCAAAATAATTCGAACTAATGTCTTAGTTTTTAAACAATGTTGTAAATAGATTTTATGACTGTGATGGAAATCCCAGAAGGACATCAGTCCTCTCTCAGTACTTTTAATCTCTCAGTCATTTTAACCTCAACATGTTGGGTAGGTGTTGTGTTGTGTAAGTAGAGAAAGAGCACCTCTCAGAGGACTTAAAGCATAATGAAAAACATAATGTTCATAATTTCTAAGTGGGTGCAGATATATAAATACATAAAATTTGCTTTATGCATATAGGATGTGATGGATTTCCATAAATGGTACCTTTTAGGTTTTAACTCAAAATAAACTTCACACATATGTGAGGTTTAATTTTTGCACAGTCCTCTCACTGAGATGTACAGCTGTGCATCTTTGCACAATAATAAACAGCTGTGTCTTCTGGCAGCAGGCTGCTGATATCTAAGTAAAGCACATTGTTGCTCATGTCTCTGGAGATGCTGAAGAGAGTTTTAAAGGAAGCTCCAGAGGCTATGTCTCCACCACCCCTTATGATCCCGATCCACTCCAAGCCTTTTCCTGGAGGCTTTCTGATCCAGCCTGTGCTGTAGCTAGTGAGGGCATAGCCAGAAATCTGACAGGACAACTTCACTGAAGCTCCGAGAGGTTTAACCTCAGCAGGAGACGGGGTCAGACTGATGCCATGCACATCTAAGAAGAGGAGAGTGGTAAAACATACAGAAGCTATTAAACACACTTCACTTCAACTGACATTGAAATACTGAGCATATAAAAAGGTGATTAAAGTGTTTAGGGACATGTTTACTCACAGGGCACAGAGGATATCTATGTCTTTTAGAAAAGACTGTCGGATCCAAGCCATCCAGTAACTACTAATGTCCAATCCAGAAGCTGTGCAGGTCAGTTTATGAGACTGATCAGGTTTGAGGATCACTGAATCAGACTCGATTAGTGTCTGACTGCAGGAATCTGAAAAAGAATACTCAAAGATTTGTGTTAAAGTATAAAAAAAAGAGAGAGAAAGAAATTGTTTTGTTTAAAATATGAAATAAATGATAATATTAACATTGAATGAACATTGCTAGAGCAAAGTAACTCAAAACTCTACGTAGTCCCATGTCAATCAATTAAAACAATTACTGTTGCTGTTAATGAACGCAAACTGCTGGTGTGTTGTTGCGCTGAACGTATATCAGCATAAATGCTTCAAACACAGGATATAATTTGCATGGCATGCCCACTAGAGGCATGAAAATGATTCACAGATAAACAGCCATGAAGAGAAAGAGCTTACTGTAAAACTCCAGCTGTGTTCCATGATGTCAAGTCCGTAACTGCTCTTTACTCATTAGATATCATGTCCTTTTAGTAAATCACTGTGTATCACTGTAACACCCAGAAGAACATGAAGTTTTCTGATCACTGAACAACACAAACATGTCCAGTCCTTTCAGAAACTGTCATTTTTCAGCTGTGTGTCTAATCCAGGTTATCCAATACAAACTGAATGTAGTTCCAGACATAATGCAGGTCGCAAATCATCACTGTTATTAAAGCTTTGTGAATGATGATATAATGTATAACATTTAGAGTTATTTATTATTACCTTTGCAGAGTAGTGTAATTAAATATACAGTAATACTATGATAATGTTAGCAGCAAAGATAAATTATCTGTCAGTTGTTTAATGTAAGTGAGATGATGGTGAATCATTGCAGTCTGTGAGGAGAGAGAAGCTGAATGTGTATTAATGAGCAGTTAGAGATGGAAAAAAAGATTGTGTTTATACACTGTAACAGCAAACAAATTCACATTTCAAACGAAAAGTTTAAGCAGAGGTTTATTTGTAGAAAATTAAACAATTGATCCTGCAATGTTACCCTCTGTACCACCATGCTGCCCTAAAGCATATTAATAAGAACGAGTCCTTTGTCATTATCAGCCTATACACATTGCATCTAGATAATTATATTTTATTTTATAGAACAAAAACTGAAAGTTTTATGGCATTGAGTTCTGTTTACTCTCTCTGTGAACAACTGTTTCCATAGTTCTCACAACACTGTGAAATATTGCTGTGTTCAAGTTGGGAACTTTTATACTGGCTGGAGCTCATTACACACACTCTCTGAAACATTTAGTTAAGTTAAAGAATTCAATTTTAGATTTTGTCAACGTAATGTGTATTACACTGTTGTGTGTGTGTGTATATATATATATATATACAGACATGACTTAAGTAATCTTACACTAGCATAAAAGTCCAGACAACATTCACAACAAACCACGTGCAGTAAACATCAAAACGTTTTGGTTCTTTTACCTCCATGAATACACTGCTTATGAAAATTTGAGCTTGTCATGTGACTAAAGCAAGCATGTGTTTTTGTACTGATGTCTAGGGAGAAGTATCACTGTGGGTCACGGGCGCAGTAATACACTGCAGTGTCTTCTGTCCTCACGCTGGTCATGTGCAGATATACCTGCTTCTTACTGTCATCTCTGGAGATGGTGAAGCGGCCATTAACTGCACTGGAGTAATACTTGTTACTGCCGTGGTTAGTTGCAACAAATTCCAGCCCTTTTCCAGGCGCCTGTCTGATCCAAGCCATGTAATAGCTACTAATGTCCAATCCAGAAGCTGTGCAGGTCAGTTTATGAGACTGATCAGGTTTGATGATCACTGAATCAGACTCGATAAGAGTCTGACTGCAGGAATCTGAAAAACAAGAAAGCACAAAGTAAAAAAAGTGTCAAAGTAAAAAAAGAATCTATGGAAAAATGTTAAAATGTTTTTCTGTATGAAATGAATAATAATAGGCTACTAACATTGCATGAACATTGCTAGAGCAAAGCAACTGAAAACTCTGCCTGGTCCCATCTCAAATAATTTAAATGATTACTGTTGCTGTAAATGAACACAAATTGCTGGTGTGTTGTTGAGCTGAACGTATAACAGCATAAATTCTTCAAACACAGGATATCATTTGCATGGCACGCCCACTAGAGACATAAAAACATTTCACAGAGGAATAGCCATGAAGAGAAAAAGCTTACTGTAAACTCCAGCTGTGTTTCATGCTGTCAAATCCATAACTGCTCTTTACTCATTAGATATCATGACTTTTTAGGACATAACTATGTATCACTGTAACACCCAGAAGGACATGAAGTTTTCTGATCACTGAACAACACAAACATGTCCAGTCCTTTCAGAAACTGTCATTTTTCAGCTGTGTGTCTAATCCAGGTTATCCAATACAAACTGAATGTAGTTCCAGACATAATGCAGGTCGCAAATCATCACTGTTATTAAAGCTTTGTGAATGATGATATAATGTATAACATTTAGAGTTATTTATTATTACCTTTGCAGAGTAGTGTAATTAAATATACAGTAATACTATGATAATGTTAGCAGCAAAGATAAATTATCTGTCAGTTGTTTAATGTAAGTGAGATGATGGTGAATCATTGCAGTCTGTGAGGAGAGAGAAGCTGAATGTGTATTAATGAGCAGTTAGAGATGGAAAAAAAGATTGTGTTTATACACTGTAACAGCAAACAAATTCACATTTCAAACGAAAAGTTTAAGCAGAGGTTTATTTGTAGAAAATTAAACAATTGATCCTGCAATGTTACCCTCTGTACCACCATGCTGCCCTAAAGCATATTAATAAGAACGAGTCCTTTGTCATTATCAGCCTATACACATTGCATCTAGATAATTATATTTTATTTTATAGAACAAAAACTGAAAGTTTTATGGCATTGAGTTCTGTTTACTCTCTCTGTGAACAACTGTTTCCATAGTTCTCACAACACTGTGAAATATTGCTGTGTTCAAGTTGGGAACTTTTATACTGGCTGGAGCTCATTACACACACTCTCGGAAACATTTAGTTAAGTTAAAGAATTCAATTTTAGATTTTGTCAACGTAATGTGTATTACACTGTTGTGTGTGTGTGTGTGTATATATATATATATACAGACATGACTTAAGTAATCTTACACTAGCATAAAAGTCCAGACAACATTCACAACAAACCACGTGCAGTAAACATCAAAACGTTTTGGTTCTTTTACCTCCATGACTACACTGCTTATGAAAATTTGAGCTTGTCATGTGACTAAAGCAAGCATGTGTTTTTGTACTGATGTCTAGGGAGAAGTATCACTGTGGGTCACGGGCGCAGTAATACACTGCAGTGTCTTCTGTCCTCACGCTGGTCATGTGCAAATATACCTGCTTCTTACTGTCGTCTCTGGAGATGGTGAAGCGGCCATTAACTGCACTGGAGTAATACTTGTTACTGCTGTAGACAGTTGCAACAAATTCCAGCCCTTTTCCAGGCGCCTGTCTGATCCAAGCCATGTAATAGCTACTAATGTCCAATCCAGAAGCTGTGCAGGTCAGTTTATGAGACTGATCAGGTTTGATGATCACTGAATCAGACTCGATAAGAGTCTGACTGCAGGAATCTGAAAAACAAGAAAGCACAAAGTAAAAAAAGTGTCAAAGTAAAAAAAGAATCTATGGAAAAATGTTAAAATGTTTTTCTGTATGAAATGAATAATAATAGGCTACTAACATTGCATGAACATTGCTAGAGCAAAGCAACTGAAAACTCTGCCTGGTCCCATCTCAAATAATTTAAATGATTACTGTTGCTGTAAATGAACACAAACTGCTGGTGTGTTGTTGAGCTGAACGTATAACAGCATAAATTCTTCAAACACAGGATATCATTTGCATGGCACGCCCACTAGAGACATAAAAACATTTCACAGAGGAATAGCCATGAAGAGAAAAAGCTTACTGTAAACTCCAGCTGTGTTTCATGCTGTCAAATCCATAACTGCTCTTTACTCATTAGATATCATGACTTTTTAGGACATAACTATGTATCACTGTAACACCCAGAAGGACATGAAGTTTTCTGATCACTGAACAACACAAACATGTCCAGTCCTTTCAGAAACTGTCATTTTTCAGCTGTGTGTCTAATCCAGGTTATCCAATACAAACTGAATTTAGTTCCAGAAATAATGCAGGTCACAAATCATCACTGTTGTTAAATCTTGGTGAAAATGGTATAGTGTATAACATTTAGAGTTATTTATTATTACCTTGGCAGAGTAGTGTAATGAAATATATAATAATACTATGATAATGTTAGCAACAAAGAGCAATTATCTGTCAGTTGTTTAATGTGAGTGAGATGATGGTGAATCATTGCAGTCTGTGAGGAGAGAGAAGCTGAATGTGTATTAATGAGCAGTTAGAGATGGTTTAGTTTACACAGACCTTTACCTAAAATACAATAGATGCAGAGGAGCTCAGTGACAGATTCAGTAAGATATAAAACACTTGGGGGCATGCTGTTATAGGAAAATAATCAAGGGCAGGTTGATGTGACGCATCCTCACTTGAAGCAGCTCATTGTTACCATCTTAATGTTAATTATTTTCCTACAGTAGCATGTGTAGATGTGCTTAATTTCTCTAATACCTCTATTATGTGTTGTGCATTGAAATCAACATCAGGAATTAGTCATTAAGAAACCGGGGTGGGGAAATGGCTAATTGGGCCCAATGTGGACATTTTCACTTAGGGGTGTACAAAGGTTTGTTGCTAGCGGTTTAGACATTAATGGCTGTGTGTTGAGTTATTTTGAGGGGACAGCAAATTTACACTGTTACACAAGCTGTACACTCACTACTTTACATTGTAGCAATGTGTCATTTCTTCAGTGTTGTCACCTGAAAAGATATAATCAAATATTTACAAAAATGTGAGGGGTGTACTCACTTTTGTGAGATACTGCAAGTGTCAAAGTAAAAAAAGAATCTATGGAAAAATGTTAAAACGTTTTTCTGTATGAAATAAATAATAATAGGCTACTAAGATTGAACGAACATTGCTTTGAGCAAAGTAACTCAAAACTCTGCCTATTCCCATCTCAATTAATTTAAATGATTACTCAATTAAATAATTAAATAATACCTCAATAATTATGCGCTGAGTAAACATTTGTGTTAGTTTTTGTTAAATGATTATCTTAGTGTCTAGGCTGAAGTGTTTATAATGTTGTGATGAAGATGATGTTTTTGTGTAACACTGCAGCTTGTCGTATAATACAGTAATACACAGCTGTGTCTTCAGTCTGCGTATTGTCTGTGTCCTGTCCCTGTAAGGTCACGTGTTACTGGACTTGTCTCGAGAGATGACAAACTTGTCTTTAAGTGAATCTTTCTTACTTTTTCATTTATAAATATCCCCATCATAATAAATGCTGTCGATCAATTCCAGAGATTTTCTTGCAGGTTTTTGAATCCAAGCTGTTCCATAGTGGCTGCTGCTATCAGTGATAGAAGCTCTATCTAGAGTGTCTCTATCTAGACACTCTACAGGTGATGGTTAAAGTCTCTCCTGGCTTTATAACCACTGAGTCTAGTTGGATGAGTTCAGTAGCACAGAACACATCTGTGAAAAGAGAGGGAAAAAAAAAGGTTCACAAGTTGAACTGAAAGGATCAGATGAAATAATGAAGCTTAAATCCAAACTCTCACAGGGGGTGAGAGCCAGCAGCAGTCGTGGAGCTGAAGCAAACATGTTTGTGTTGAAGGAGGACTAATGAGAACCGCTTCCTCTCTATATAAGCATGGTGCTAATATTACAAGAGGAGGTGGAGATTTGCATAAATATTACAGAGAAGCAGTGTTGAGTGCAGCTCTGAAGCTGTTAATCATAGTCACATCCCATTTTGTCTCTATTTAACATCAGTTTATTGTGATAAGTAATTGAAGTTTCTACTATTATTATTAATAATATGAATGTTTTGTGGTAATTAATGTAAGTATTTTATATTCAAATAAATGCAGAAATGAATAAATAATGTAAAAATTTATTTTTATTATGTTTGTAGTGAAAATTAAACTGGATAATTGCCATAACACACGCAAAATAATAATAATAAAATTAATTAGAAAAACAATCCTTTGTGTCATTATTAGCTCTGTATAGTGCTGTATAGGCTGTACTCTAGAGAATTACAATAAGACAGCAATTATTCCCATGTGTATAAATTTCCTGGTTAATGTATTTATAATGATGTAAATGTAAATCCAGCCATCCGTCCATCTTCTATACCACTTATCCTGTTCAGGGTCACGGGGAAACCTGGAGCCTATCCCAGGGAGCATCGGGCACAAGGTGGGGTACACCCAGGACAGGGTGCCAATCCATCACAGAGCACACTCGCATTCACACACCACGGACACTTTGGACATGCCAATCAGCCTACCATGCATGTCTATGGACTGGGGGACGAAACCGGAGTACCCGGAGGAAACCACGGGCACGGGCAGAACATGCGAACTCCACACACACAGGGCCATGGTATGGTTTTATTTGATAGTTGTAGAAGAGGAACTGTTAACATATAGTAACTGCTGTGAATAACTGCTTCCATAATTGCCACTCTCACAGAGTGAAATATTACAGTGTTTTCAGAACAGCATGTAGCTAAAATGTGTTTATTACTGGCATTAAAACTGGGCTCTATATTTAACAATATAATCAAACTGTGTAATAGAAAATTCCCCATGCAATCAAATCATTTTCATTCTGGTTTAGTCTGCACTCTAGAGGCTTTAACTGATGAATACAGTGCGAAGTAGCAGATTGATAAGGTTCTAAAGCAGGTGTTTTAAATTACAAAAAAATAACTATAAATCTAGTGACCAGATGGCAAAATTCTAATATCCTTAAGCAGTTCGATACTGAAACTATTCTCATCTCCTACTTCTGTTTCTCAAAATCCTAAAATAATCTGCTTCAAGAAATCAAATCAGGAGTGAGGCTGGTGATTTGGCTTCTTTACATCCAGGTGTACACTCAGTGTTCCTGGATCAACTCTCGATCCACCACTCTGACCAGGAAAAAGTGTTTACTTAAGATGAATGAATGTCTGAATTAATAATTAGATGTCTCATGAATTTAAATGATTATATTTTTAGGTACAGTAAATATATCCTTATACATCTCACTCCAGTAGAGTTGGTTATCTGTTAATGAGAGCACAGACATTTGTTCTCTTGTGGGCTCCTGAACACAAACCTTTAGAGAACAGGAAAATAAACACATTAATGCTGTTAAAGCCAAATTTACAGTATACAGACATTATGTGTATTCAGAAATTACAAACTATTGTTATGTTAAAAACATCTGGCGTTTAGAGAATCTGAATACTGCTGTAAGACTCCGTAATAACTAAACATTACAATAACATTACATATGTATATTACATATTCATTCGTTTCTGGTTTGTAATATAAACAATTGTAAACAAAGTGAAATTGAGCAGTTTATTTACCACAGTAAGAGGGCAATTATATATGTATAATTTACTTAAATGATAACAGTAATGACTTGTTCAATAAAATGCTGTGTGAAAAATATGTGCGTAGTTCGAGTAAAGCTGTTTCCTCAGTTCCAGTCACTGTGGCTTCTCGGGCGCGGTAATAAACCACAGTGTCCCGCAGACTCTTGGCCTCTAAGTACTGTGTGCTTGCTGGGACGTCTTCTGTCAAGGTGAACTGGTTCTTCAAAGACTCTGCATATTCTGCATTATTATTACCAGCATCCATCCTACCAACCCATTCCAGGACTTCCCTGGTTTCTGTCGGATCCAGTGTATGTAGTGCTCAGTCATATCAAATCCATTTATTTTACACGAGCTCTTCACAGTTTCTTCAGGTCTCTTTACCACAGCAGGAGACTGGTCCAGTCTGATCTCAGCACTGCAAAAACCTGCCAGATAAAACAATCAAAAATACTCGTTAATGCATTAAATCATACACTCAGTGATAAACATTTAAAGAAGTCTCAGATACCTCGCGTTAACATAAGTATAAAAATGCACTGCAGAATGACACTTAACCCCATAATCAAACTCTGTGATGGAGGTTCTGTAATTCAGTTTGATGATATGCGCTTTAGCTGAGCAACAAGCTGATTTTATGTAGAGCAAATAATAACAGGATGTATTTGCATAGACTTCCTTTTAACCAATAGAGTCAAGTCTATAATATGAACCTCCACAGGCTGATTTTGCATGTGTCAAGGATGAGAGCGATGTCACATTTTACAGTTTGCCAGTTCAGCTTAGTGGTTGTTTTTAATAATTGTTGTACATGCAAGTAACCTTCAAAGTTCTTATGATTTATTCATTTCCATCAGTTTAGAGATGGTTGTTAATTAGTAATGAACATATTTTATAGAACTGTGCAGAAGTCTGCAAAAATATGCAAAAATAAAGAAATTAAATGGTTCTACATTAAAAAAAAATATTATAAAGTACACTAAGAAATGGATGCACGGTGGCTTAGTGGTTAGCATATTCGCCTCACACCTCCAGGGTTGGGGGTTAAATTCCTGCCATAGCTCTGCATGTGTGAAGTTTGCATGTTCTCCCCGTGCAGCGTGGGTTTCCTCTGGGTACTCCGGTTTCATGTGCCCTGCGTTGGATTGGCACCCAGTACCCCGCCTTGTGTCCCATATTCCCTGGGATAGGCTCCAGGTTCCCAGTGACCCTGTAGTATAAGTGGTATTGAAAGTGGATGGATTCAGTAATAAACAGTAATAAAGGAAACAAAGTCAATATTTAGTTTGGCGACCCTTTGCTTTAAAAAAAAATGTAGTCTAAGGTACACTTTCTGCAATATTATAAACAAATGAGCTGTAAGTTTTATTGTGCATCTTACAGAACCAGTAGCATTTCTTCTGGAGACATTGACTCTTGCACTTGCGTCCTATTTTTGCAGCAAAACCCAGCAGCCTTCATTGTGTTTTTTGTCTGAAAAGGGTCTCTTACATAATATGCTGCTTTCTTTAATGACATACAAACATTTTTCTGTAACAATTTTGTGCTGGAAAACTAATGTTTGGAAATATAAATTGTTCTTGACTCGATAATGTAGACGTCATGAAACAAAAATCTATAAAACAGTTTTAACTAAAAAAAAATAGGGTGCCTCAGACTCTTGCACAATACTGTACAGTATATAATGAAAATATAAACTCAGAATATTCTAATACTCTAATATAATTCTAAATATTAAGAAGTAATATTTTACTTCATGCAGCAACTGAATGCTTTTTCATTCAACATTTACATGTTGTCTTTTATATTTACATAAGCTGTCTGAACTGATATGTCGGGTGTGTTATTGCTGCTGTTAAGTAGATGAAGCTTTTGACCTTTTTTTCTCAGTAGAAGTGAGCTACTGCCCTCTAAAGGTGCGAAAACATTTACACTTTGTTTCTCTTCCTGCAGATGTGTGTTTTGTACTGAGCTGAGTGTGTGGAGCTTCTATCACTGACACCAACATCCACTTTACACAGCTCAGATTCAACAACCTGCAGAAAAGCTTAGGAATGGATTAACATATTATTAATGATGGATTAACTGTATATGGTATAAAACTGAAGTGATTTAAGCTGCTCAGCTGCTCTCCTCCTCCTCACCACACACACACACACACACACACACACACACACACACACACACACACACACATACACGTCCCTAATGTAAGAGACATGAGTGAAGGGTCTGTATAAAATGCATCATCAACTACACTATTTTGTGAAAATGCTATGAACACTATGCATAAAAAACAAACAAACAAACAAATAAATAGCTACGCACTCATCCAAAATGAACCTCTTAATAAAATAGTAGGTGCTGTGGTCAGAAGGTGATACATTCATATAACAGCGGTCTGACAGTAGTTCCAGCTGCAAGGTTTACAGAGAGACGCTCGTTCTAATGTGTTTTAGTTCATATACAATTTACACAATTATTTAATGGCTTTAAAAATAAAAATAAACAGAACTTGTAGTATTGTTGAATGAACTGATAATGTGTTCTGAACAGATACTAATACAAATAGGTATAAAAAATTATTATTATTATTATTATTATTATTATTATTATTATTATTATTAAATTTTGCAGGGAATCTTTTTGAGACTAGAGGTGTTTATTGGGACTGGGAAGCCTGTTAGTTTATTTGTTGAAGAACTGCCAGAGCCACAATTCACACACTATGCTGACAAAACTGGTATTTCAACCTGCAGGGGCTCCCCCCCCCCCCCCCCCCCCACTTTATTTGTTGAGCTCTGTTGCCTCCTACTGTGTTCCGAATGTATTGGAACTCAACCTGTGAGAACAGATTGTGTATTAAACACAACAAACTGGAGACATGCTGTTTTATTACCAAATAAATATTTATTTTAACTTTTCATTAAATATTCTGTAAAATGAATGAAATAATAAACATTCAAAATGACCACTAACCATAATTTTTATGCAATTATTTGATGGATATTACTTTTTGTATGCTTGAAATGACACAAGCTGAAGCTGAATCTTCATTCCAGTGGAAGAAACTAAAAGTGTGACTGGGATGGTTTATTAGTTACATTGACAGGATGTCTCTAACATGTCTCAAAGTTTTTGTGAGGGGAATCCACTATTCTGTGTCACTGAGAATCTTGCGCAGTAATACACAGCTGTGTCTTCTTTTTAGTTTCCATCTGATGAAATATTTACAGCTCATGAGGATTTGCTTGTGTAAGTTTTTGTACAGCTCTGGAGTCTGTTGTGTCAGTGTGACTCGCACGCACAGTAATAAACAGCCGTGTCTTCAGCTTTGACTCTTCACTTCTAGGTACAGCATGTTTTTATTGGTGTCTTTAGTGATGGAGAACTGGCCCTGCAGAGGCTGAGCAAAGCCAGTGCTAGTGCCACCATCAATGTATCCGATCCATTCCAGTCCTCTTCCTGGTTTCTGACAGATCCAGCTCATGTAGTTGCTGCCCATTGAGAATCCGGAGACAGTACAGCACAGAGTGACTGACTCTCCAGGTCTCTTCACCACAGAAGCAGAGGAGGTCAGGGACTGTCCATAAGAATCTGGAAGAGAAGAGTACCAACTAAGTAATGTTATGTTATAATGTTAATCAATACAGAATGGTTAATTTTCCCAGTAATCATCACCTGAAAAAGTCTAAAACTTACATGAAATGAGAAGAAATAAAATACAATGTCCTAACATCATCCTTTTCTGAGTTCTGCTTCACCCAAGTGTATGGGAGTGTTATCTATCACAGAGCTCAGTGGAAACTAGAACAGCCAAGAACATGCTGTTTATACCTGCCTCTATTTGAATAGGGAGTGTCCATGACCACTATTGATGTATTAAATCCACAATCTCAGACTGCTCAGTGTATAGATGAGTGGATGATTATAAGGTTCTGTGCAGAACCCTACAGCAGAATGTTTCACTATCAGAAAGGTTTCCAAGTAGAACCATTTTTACAAGCTGAGAAACCTTAATTATCCAATGACCCCTTAAACCATTTAAATAAAAATGTATCTGAATGAAATCGTATAAAATTTAACAATTGATCTTGCTCTCTCAGAGCTTCATTAATTTTCCATGAAATCAGGTTCTCTATAACAAAATGATTTATTGATCAACACAAGAGAGGTTGCTAATATGCAACATGTAATTCTGTTTAATCTGAGTGTCATGATGCTGGATGCAGTCATAGCCGAATATGAAGAGAGAGAGAGATGTGCAGATAGCAACAGACTGAGATGGTTGAGTTTGCACAGACTGCACTCTAGACGCAGAAAAGTCCTGTTTTCAACAGATCCAGAACCAGAATGAGGAATATTAAAGAAAAAGAGTCAAATGTTCTTGCTGTCAATAAAAACTTTTCACATGAAGCTGCAATACAAATTAGGAAAGTATGAATTACACATTGGAGTATTTGTATCACCACGGTTTAAAAGAGAGAAAGCACTCAGATACAGTATCAGAGGGAAATGAAGTCATTTATAACCCTGTCTTTATGATGGAGTTTGTTCTTCACTCTCTGTGTAGTGTGCTTTTCTAATGTCATTTAAAGCCAAAATAAAGAAGCTTCCTAAAAATAATTTAAAGATATTAAATACACTTATACCTCAGTGCTGTTGAAATCTCGAATCTGATTAGTCAGAAGGTGGTGATTATTTTTCTATAACAGCAGGTCTGACAATTATTGAAAGGCAAATCACAGGTTTATATTAATTAGCTTATTGTAATACTTTATCATTCCAATTTACACACAACTTGTATGGTGGATGTTCTACATAAACAGACTTTTTTTTTAAAGTGTGTAATTGCTGATATGGTGAAACTTGCTAAAATTCAGAAACACTCATCAGTCTCCTTATTTTACAGAGCTGAGATTTCAGGAAATGTTACTTATTCCAGATGTTCTTCTAAGCATAGAGGGAAGTTATAGAGTTCAGCATTAGTCTTGTTGTTCCTTAGATCTAATACACTGATGATGAAAATATGAGTTCAGTGTATGACTACAGCATGCATATGTTTTTCTATTGACACCCAAGTAGAAGCATCAGTGTGTGTAGCGGGCGAAGTAATACACAGCTGTGTCTTCTGTCTGCAGATTCTGTCCTCGTCGCGGCGAACTCGCAGCGGTAGTTCTCAGAATGCAGTGCTGCCTACAAACATGGCGGACGAGAACTACACTTCCCAGCCATGCCCGCGCTCGAGTTCGCCGGAGTACTGAGTGCGAACACCTGTGTTTCACCCTAAGTTATTTAAGGCCTCGTTAACGGCAGCATTTCGCGAAGTAAATATTCAGTTATCGGAACTCAGTCGTTTTACCAAGCCTTTGTCTATATTCTGGATTTTCCTGGTTTTCGGATATAAATGCCTGTTCCTCATTTACGATTCCCTGCCCTGCCCTGTTTGGATTGTCCGCCTGATCGCCTGACTTTCGTCTGTCTTCCTTGTTTACTATTCCGTCGATTCTATGCATGCTAACCTGCCCGTCCATGCTTGTCTCCAACAGGTATTGTTACAGTCCTCTCAGAGTCACCGTGCTGCTGGAGCCAAAATACTGAACTTTAGAGAATCTTTATGATAAGTATCTCCACTACTCCAAATGTGGTTTATCCACTCCAGAGTTTTTCCTGCAGGTTGTCGAATCCAAGCTGTGGCGTAGCTGTTATCAGTAACAGAGTAGCCAGATACTTTACAGCTGAGGGTTAAAGAATAACCTGGCTTTAACATCACTGAGGTGACCTGAGTGAGTTCCACTGCACATCCCACATCTGAAAAAAAGAGATGTCACAATTTCAGTCACAAATGTATGTGCAGTAGGTCATAAGTGTAATAATTTGCTACAATAGAAGCTCTGAGTTCATTATTAAAGTGAAAGTCGCTGGATGAAGCTGCCAGCATCAGCAAAAATGGAAGGAACATCATTGAACTAAGAGCAGGGCTAATTTCTGTCTCCTACAAGTTTTAATATTCACAATGGAAATGTTCTTTGGTGCTTACCTTGGTTTGTATTGACTAAAGACAGAACAATTAATTTAAATTTAGTGCTGGAAATGACCATCATATGGGCAAAGTCTTCCGTCAATATCAAACATTTGTAACTAGGGGAGCATATTTGAGTGAAATAGTCCTTTCACATTTACAATAAGTGCTTTGATCTGGTCAGGGTTGCATTGGATCTGGAGACTAATCCTTCACACTGGGTGTGAGGCAGGAAGACATCCTGAATGGGGCACTGTTCTATCATGCACACACATTCACATACTCATTCTTGTCATCCATTTACCAGCCTGTTTTTAGACAGTGGGAGGAAACTGGAGATCCCAGAGGAAACCCGCATGAACATAGAGAGGAGATGAAACTCCACACAGACAGTAAGCCGACCTCAGGATCAAACCGAGGCCCCTGAAGCTGTGAGGTGGCAATGTTACCCTCTGTACCACCATGCTGCCCTAAAGCATATTAATAAGAACCAGTCCTTCGTCATTATCAGCCTATACACATTGCATCTAGACAAGTTTTATTTTATTTTATAGGCCCAGAAGTGAGTTATTGCCTTGAGCTTTTTTTCCCTATCTCTGTGAACAACTGCTTCCATAGTTCTTACTGTCACATCGTGAAATATTTCTGTGTTTAAAACAGCATGTAGGAACTCTTATATTGGCTGGAGCTCATTACACAGGCTCTTGGAAACATAGAAGAAAGTCAAATAATTCAATATTAAGCTTTTTCAAAGTAATGTGTATTACAGTGTTGTATTTATATATACTGTATTTCATATATTCAGAACTGACTTAAGTAATCTTTCACTAGCATAAAAGTCCAGACAACATTCACAACAAGCCACATGCAGTAAAACTCAAAACATTTTGGTTCTTTTACCTCCAAGAATACACTTATGAATACGAAAATGTGAGCTTGTCATGTGACTATAGCTAGCATGTGTTTTTTGTACTGATGTCTAGAGAGAAGTATCACTGTGGGTCACGGGCGCAGTAATACACTGCAGTGTCTTCTGTCCTCATGCTGTTCATCTGCAGATACACTTGCATCTTACTGTCATCTCTGGAGATGGTGAAGCGGCCATTAACTGCACTGGGTAATACTTGCTACTGCCGTGGTTAGTTGCAACAAATTCCAGCCCTTTTCCAGGTGCCTGTCTAATCCAAGCCATCCAGTAGCCACCAAAGTTAAATCCAGAAGCTGTGCAGGTCAGTTTGAGACTGATCAGGTTCGATGATCACTGACTCAGACTCAGTGTCTGACTGCAGGAATCTGAAATACAAGAATACACAAAGATCGGTGTTAAAGTAAAAAAAAAAAAGGTATGGGAAAAAAACTATGAAAAATCATTAAATGTACATGTAATAAATAATACTAACATTGAATGAACGTCGCTCGAGCAAAGTAACACAGAACTCTGCCTAGTCCCATCTCAAATGATTATTGTTTCTGTAAATGAACACAAACTGTTGGTGTCTTGTTGAGCTGAATGTATATCAGCATAAATTGTTCAAATGCAGTATATCATTTGCATAGCACGCCCACTAGAGACTTAAAGATTCTCAGAGAAACAGCCATGAAGAGAAAGAGCTTACTGTGAAACTCCAGCTGTGTTTCATGCTGTCAAGTCCATAACTGCTCTTTACTACTTTAGATATCATGTCCTTTTAGTACATCACTGTGTATCACTGTAACACCCAGAAGAACATGAAGTTTTCTGATCACTGAACAACACAAACATGTCCAGTCCTTTCAGAAACTGTCATTTTCAGCTGTGTGTCTAATCCAGGTTATCCAATACAAACTGAATGTAGTTCCAGAAATAATGCAGGTCATAATCCTCACTGCTGTGAAAGCTTTGTGAATGATGGTATAATATAACATTTAGAGTTATTTATTATTACCTTTGCAGGGTAGCGTAATTAAATATATAATAATACTATGATAATGTTAGCAACAAAGAGCATTTATCTTTCACTTGTTTAATGTGAGTGAGATGATGGTGAATCATTGCAGTCTGTGAGGAGAGAGAGAAGCTGAATGTGTATTAACGAGCAGTTAGAGATGGTTTAGTTTATACCGAATTTTACCTAAAATACAACAGAATCAGAGGAGCTCAGTGACAGATTCAGTAAGGAATAAAACACTTGGGGGAATGCTGTTATAGTAAAATAATCAAGTTCCATATTTGCCACTCTAAATCAGTGAAAGATTAGTGATTTCAAAAGAGCATGTAGCTAAAACATTTTTGTGTCATTTAAACTGGACTCTATATTTAACATTATAATCAAAATGTACAATAGAAAATGCCCCATGCAGTCAAATCATTTTCATTCTGGTTTAGTCTGCAGTCTAAAGGCTTTAACTGAAATAGATATTTGAGCTTCCCTTAAAATAAATGAAGCCGTAAGTGAATGTGAAGTTTTTGTACAGCACTGCAGCTGTTCATGTCAGTGTGTTCTCCGAGCACAGTAATACACAGCCGTGTCTTCAGTCTTCAGGCTGGTCATGTGCAAATACACCTGCTTCTTGCTGTCGTCTCTGGAGATGGTGAATCTTCCCTGAACAGACTGACAGTATAGTTTACTACCACCACTTGGAGAGCA
The DNA here is from genome assembly GCF_001660625.3 of Ictalurus punctatus. Lineage (NCBI taxonomy): Eukaryota > Metazoa > Chordata > Actinopteri > Siluriformes > Ictaluridae > Ictalurus > Ictalurus punctatus. Next base: position 16,782,602 of record NC_030417.2, on the reverse strand, counting down.
GAAATACGTGAGATCCACATATTACACAATTTATATTAGTGATACATGCACAAATAATCAGTTACAGGTTATAGTTATTAATGACAAAAATAAAACAATTAATGATTTGTTGCTGCATGGCTATTCCTGAAAAAAGTCTAAACTAAGTGGAAATAATGCAGCTGGAGTCTGTGCTTATAAAGGGAAAGTCCTGGTGGCTCAGTGGTCTGAGGGTCTATTCTATCCTCTCTATATATGATGCATGGGTTATTAAATCCAGCAACAGGTGGTGTAAAAAGAAAAGTTAATCTGCTAAGAAAACAAACAAACGGGAAAAAAAGCACACAAGGCACTTTTTTCAGCTCTGGTGGAATAGTGTGTAAAGTCTTTCACTCTCTGCAGATGAATCAGGGTTTGAATATGGGCTCAGTTTCTGTAAGTGTTGCTATGTGTTTGTTTATAAATTATTCCTCTCTCTATAGGTGGAGGTGTAAAGCAAAAGATTAAATAAAAAAAGTGTGTGTAAGACCTCCTGCCTCAGCAAGAGAGTTAAGGTTCAAGTCCCTGCTTTTTGCTCTGTACCAATAGAAATTTTACACATATACATGTACATATATCTATTTCTCTTTTATGAGAGCTGTGGGAAGATTTTGTACAGCTGGTTAACATGTTTGTACCACTGTGGTTTTGTGCACAGTAATACATAGGAGTCGTGTGCACTCAAACTAGTCAGCTGCAAATACACCATGTTTTTGGAGTTGTCTCTGCTAATTTCCAAACGTCCCTCAATGTGTTTGGCATATATTGTTTTACTGGCGTCATTCCAGATAACCCCAATCCATTCCAGTGCTTTTCCCGCTTCTTGTCTGATCCAGTGCCTGCCATAGCCATCAAAGTTAAACCCAGATCCTTTACAGGAAAGACTCAGCGTTTCTCCAGGTTTTTTCACCACTGAACCAGTGGGAATAGACTCCAGACTTTGACACTGAATACCTGCCACATAAAAGAAAAACATTAGTGTATTAAAAAATACTAATGTAAAATATATTTGAGATTCAGCATGAGAACTCACTGATGAGGCTGATTAGTAGCAGGAATAATGAGAATGGGATTTTCATGGTGAGTGTTGATGAGACTCGACTTCTCCATTCAGCTCAGCTGCACATAAATACTGTATGGACACACAGCACTCTGGATTTGCATCATGACATCATGGTTGAATAAATGCATGAGTCATCATGACGTAACCAAGAGGAACAGCAACTAAACCTTCAACACATCATGTTCATCTGCTGTGTTACTGTGAAACACTCAAATCCAGCAGAGGTTTGTGATTATCCTGCTCCTACAAAGCGGTAAAGGAGGCTTGTTCTTTATTACTTTTTATTTATTTTGCTTTTGAAAATGGTACATATCCTGTGTCACGGTTTCCCTTTTAAACAGCGTGCGGGAGAGCATGTGGGCGCGCGTGCACAAGCAAGGTGCGTGAGCACCTGCTTCTCCGTTTGTTGACAACCGTGACAGTGTACATTGGACACATGCTTTTATGTTTGTCTCCTCCCAGTTCTGTCATTGGCCGTTGTTTAGCATGTGTCTAGATTGCTGTCAGCCGTCAGCAATCAAGGCGCTGATTATGTTTACATATATACCGCGCGCCTCCCAGCACACGGCGCGGAATATTAGATAAATTATAGTATAGTAGATTAGAATAGTTAAGATACTTAGTCATACTGAGTCATAGTCATAGTCCATTGCTGGTTTTTCCGCTCCCAGTTCCTAGTCATTGTTTATGTTGCTTGTTTTGTTTCTCGAGCCTGTTTTCCGTGACCGCAACCTTGATTCCTGCTTTGCCCCGTTTATGCCTGTTTGCCGATTGCCTGACCTTTTCCATGTTTTGGATTACGATTTGGATTTATCTATCTGTGTCTTTAATAAAACTGTTGAAATGCACTTGCATCCGTCCTATCTGCGTTACGTCTTGAGATGTGACATCCTGAGTTAATCTAGATACAAAAAACAGAAATAATCATAAATTATGCAAATAGTGAAAGCATCTGATAAAAAAAAGACAAAATCCAGATGTGTATCAGATAATGAGTGATACTGAATGTGTTTCATGAGAATGCAATGATGATGGGAGGTAAAAGTCTTTGAAAATTGGGAGGAGCTTCTTGGTGTTGAGGATATGTGACTTTTTAGTGAAACAACACTTAAAGTTACTGGTTTATCTCTGACTGTTAAAAAAGTGATGATAATGAAGACTGCTTTTAAAAAATGCTAAATAAAGTTTAAACATAAACAATTACACATGTTTTCAAATTGGATTATGTGGAGCGCCCATCACACACGTCTCTGTGTTAGGTGTTTTCATAGAAATGATAACGTATTAGAATAAGTGCATTAATATAAATTTGTGATTTGCCTTCTGGCTGGAACTACTTTCACAGCTGCTGTTATAGAACTAATCAACACCTCTGACCAATCAGATTTGAGAATTCAGCAGTGCTGCACTGTAATGCAAGGTAAACACCAACCAAATTATAACATTAATTCATTTTCTGAAACTATTTCACAGTTATCTACAGTCTTGTTTCCAGGTGTCATGGCTTCCACAAGGATACAGTGAACTTTCTCTAATTTATTCATTTAGTTAAGGGACGACACAGAGACTTGTATGAAGGCCTCTTCACATAATATAATATGAATAATAAACAGATTTGAAAATATGCTGTTATTTAACAATACAAAAGGTATAGTCACTGGTACAGTATAATGAAGCTTTTTGTAAGATGTTTTTGTAATATCTATGGAAGGAGTTTCAGTGTCAGCATTTTTCAACAGTCAGTAAGACTTCAGGACAGAGGAGTTTGCTCTTTCTAGTTTCTGGTTTCTCAAACTGCTACCATAAAAACACTAAATAACAAGTAAACTATCTATACTGCTGGAATAGCACACCTATAATAAAACTCTTTTAGATTTCCAATCTACTTGCTTACCATGCACAACTACTTCACAAACCAAAACAAAAGGCAATATTGTATTTAGTTTAATGTAAAAATAATTCATTTTAATGTATACATCAAAACACCTGCTAGATTGAAACAAATGTTTTTTTTATACATGTTATTAATAATATACACTATTCATGAAAAAGTGTCAGTGAACACATTGAGACTTTACACTGCCCTTAAGAGTTTTCTGTACTTTGTGTTTTTACACAGGGATGTTGTTGATCTGTCTCACTGTGGTTCACGAGTGCAGTAATACACAGCTGAGTCTTCAGTCTGCATGTTCTGCCCTGTTAGTGTTACTGTGCCGCTGGACGTGTCTCTGGAAATCTGAAACCTGCTTTTCAGTTTCTCACTGTGGTAAGTTTTACCATCACCACATGCTCCTGCGATCCACTCCAGAGCTTTTCCTGCAGGTTGTCTTATCCAGTCTGTACAGTAGCTGCTATCAGTTACTGAATATCCAGACACTTTGCAGGACAGAGTCATTGACTGACCAGAGGTTATAAGTGTGGATCCGGGCTGGATCAGCTCAACACAGTGAACACCTGTTAAAAAAAGTTATTTTAATGTTATAAAATGAAAATGAGCCCAAAAGCCATTTTTATGTCAAAAGTAAAAACACTTACAGTGTACAGCTGTCAACAGCAGCAGCAGTAGGGATGTAGAGATCATGGTGTGTGTTGAAGCAGAATAAGTCTAGTCTTCATTGCTTAAATATATAGCAGGGAAGGACATTTGCATAGAGACTCTCCTTCTATAAGGATACATTTGAGGGAGTCTTCTAAATCAAATCACCTCCCCATCTATCAAACATGTCATTTTAAATATATATTTAAAAAAAAAAAACGTGGGACACCGTACCATGTCTATTTAAATAAATCTATCAGTCCTGTTTGCATTTGTTTTAATAAATCAGAAGCTTATGTAATATGTAAGTTTATGGACTGTCAGGTGTTTTCAGGTGAATAAGCAAACACACTACAATACAACCACATTTAGTAAGGAATAAAACACAGCAGGGCAAAAATTGCTTGGGAAGTAACGGAATACATGTAACAGCGTTCTGTAATCAGGATACAAAACACTGGTAAATGTAGTCCATTACAGTTATTTCAAAAAACAAAGTAATCGGATTACAATTATTTTCATTTAAAACCAAAGAAATTAATCTTTTCACATAACACAATATAGACAGCTGCTTGATTAAAGGTAGTTCTAGTTCCCTCTTGCGGCTCACATGAGAAACCTCCTGGTGAAGAAGCCTCTATTTGTCACATATACATTACAGTGAAATTCTTTTCTTTGCTTGTTAGGAAGCTCGGGTCAGAGTGCAGGGTCAGTCATGATACAGCACCCCTGGAGCAGACAGGGTTAAGGACCTTGCTCAGGGGCCTTGGTGGTGTTACAACTTGAACCCCTGACCTTCTGATCAGTAACCCAGAGCCTTAACCATTGACCCACCACTGTCCCCTTCTTACTGCTTTTGATGCATGCACAAATAAATTTTGCACAAAGTTAATTGGGTAGAAATGAACACAAAATGTTCTCTGAAATGGTTTTGTTAGGGTGACCATACGTCCTCTTTTTCCCCAGACATGTACTCTTTTCCAGACCTTAAAAAAGCGTCCGGCCAGGATTTCTAAATTTGAGAAAATGTCCGGAATTTGACTTTTTCATTATAATGTGCGTCTGGTCTAATACTGCATCATGTCTGTGTATATTTGCATTGCTTGAACCCCTCTCTGTAATTCCTGCCTACTCGCACACTAATTGATCGATTACAAAAAGCTTGCAGCAACCCTTAGCCTAGGGAAAGGTGCGAAGGTGACACTCTGTTGTGTATGGCATCAAACAGTTGCTTGACAATAGCAGCAAATGAAGCTGTCCTGAGTCGAAACTACGTCCATGGCCATATAAGGGCATTTTTAATTTCATGTTATCACATTGCTTTGTATTACATGGTCATTAAAATGATGGCAGAAGGTACACTCGTGGCATGTGATATTTTATTTTATTCCATGGACGTTCAAAAGAATGTAGGAAGAAATGTAAAACGTGGGCAAAGTGAAAACAATTATATTTATTTTTGTGTGATGCTAATAGTGTGTCTTCTTCAGTGTATTAAAATCTGCATTCATTGTAACACTGGTTTGAATGCTACTAAGAACAACCCCCACAAAAAGAAGAAAAAAGTGTCCTTTTTGTAGAAAACCAGAATTTGGTCACGCACCTTTTGTGATGTAATGTTACCCGCATCAGTGACAGTGATCTTTTATTTATTTTATTTTATTTAAACAAATCCAAACATTGCACATGTTTTAAGCTCTAAATTAATCTAAAAGTATTTTAGATCATATTGCTTTTCTCTTGACTTTATTTACATATGTGACCTTGAAGTAATCCAAAAGTAATCAGATTACATTACCTTCACATTGTGATACTTGGATGACGTTACTGATTACATTTTTTTTGAAGTAATAACTGTAACAGAATACATGTTTAAAGTAACCCTCACAACCCTGCATCCACCACACGCCTCTGTGTAAGATGTTATCATAGAAATGATATCAGAATAAGTGCATTAATATAAATTTGTGATTTGCCTTCCAGCTGCAGTTATAGAAAATTAATCAACACCTCTGACCAATCAGATTTGAGAATTCAGCAGTGCTGTGCTGAAATGCAAGGTAAACACCAATCAAATTCAATTATGAAATCTTTTTGTGAAACCATTTCACATTTATCCACAGTCTTGTTTCCAGGTCCTTGTTCCTTGTTTCTAGGCTTCCACAATGATACAGTGAACTTTCTCTATTTTTTACATTTAGTTAAGGGATGACAGAGACTTATATGAAGGCCTCTCCACATTACTTCAAGGTGACATATGTAAATAAAGTCAAGAGAAAAGCAATATGACCTACAATACTTTTATTTAGAGCTTAAAACATAAACAGAGAGACACACTATTAGCATCACTTAAATATAAGTAATAAGTTTCTGTGTAGAACCCTACAACAGAATGTTTCATTATCAGAAAGAGTTCCAAGTAGAACCATTTTTACAAGCTGATAAACCTTAATTATCCAATGACCCCTTAAACCATTTGAAGAAGAATGTCTCTGAATGAAATAAGTGTGTGTTTATACACTGTAACATCAAACAAATTCACATTTCAAATGAAAAGTTTAAGCAGCGGTTTATTTGTATAAAATTAACCAACTGATCTTGCTTAAGGGTAGTGGTGGCTTAGCAGTTAAGGCTTTGGGTTACTGATGGTCAAGGGTTCAAGTCCCTGTGCTACCAAGCTGCCCCTGTTGGGCTTCAGGGGCACTGTATCATGGCTGACCTTGTGCTCTGACCCCATCTTCCTGGCATGCTGGGGTATACAAAGAAAATATAATTTCACTGTGCTGTAATGTATAAGTGACCAACAAAGACTCTTTATCATTTAAATCCTTATGAATTTTCCATGAAATCAGGTTCTCCATAACAAAGAGCCTTAATTACTGATCAGCACAACATAGGTTGCTTATATGCTACATGTAATTCTTTTTAATCTGAGAGTCATGATGCCGAATGCAGTCATAGCAGAATGTGAAGAGGGAGATGGCCTAAATGTGCAGATAGCAACAGACTGAGATGGTTGAGTTTGCCGAGACTGCCCTCTAGAAGCACAAAAGTCCTGTTTTCAAAATATCCAGAACTAGAATGATCAATTTTAAAGGAAAAGGTTTAAATGTTCTTACTGTTAATAAAAACTTTGTTTTTCACTCTCTGTGAAGTGTGCTTCTGTCATTTAAAGCCAAAATAAAGAAGCTTCCAAAAAATATTAAAGATATTAAATACACTTATATCACAGTGCTGCTGAATTCTCTACTTTGATTAGTCAGAAGGTGTTGATTAATTTTCTATAACAGCAGACCTGACACTTGTAGAAAGGCAAATCACAGGTTTATATTAATTAGCTTATTGCAATAGTTTATCACTCTATAATAACAACTTACACATAAGTTGTTCCACATAAACATTTTTTTAATGTGTAAATGCTGATATTGTGAAACTTGCTAAGATTCAGAAACACCCATCAGTCTCCTTATTGTACAGAGGTGAGATTTCAGGAAATGTTGCTTATTCCAGATGTTCTTCTAAGCAAAGAGGAAAGGGATAGAGTTCAGTATTAATCTCAATGTTCCTTAGATCTAATCCACTGATGAAGAAAATGTGAGCTCAGTGTGTGACTATATCATGCACATGTTTTTGTATTGATCCCTAAGTAGAAGCATCAATGTGTTTGTAGTGGGCGCAGTAATACACAGCTATGTCTTCTGTCTCCAGATTCTGTCCTCTCAGAGTCACCGTGCTGGTGGAGCTGAAATACTGAACTTGCTTTTTAGAGAATCTTTATGATAAGTATCTCCACCACCCCAAATGTGGTTTATACACTCCAGAGTTTTTCCTGCAGGTTGTCGAATCCAAGCTGTGGCGTAGCTGTTATCAGTAACAGAGTAGCCAGATACTTTACAGCTGAGGGTTAAAGAATCTCCTGGCTTTAACATCACTGAGGTGACCTGAGTGAGTCCTACTGCACATCCCACATCTGAAAAAAGAGATGTCACAATTTCAGTCAAAAATATATGTACAGTAGGTTATTACTGTAATAATTTGCTAGCATCTCCGAGTTCATTATTGAACTGTTTTGAGTCCTGTCTCGCAACAATATTGTTATGCTGGTCCATTCAAAACAGCTTGTTAATGTCTGTCTCCTACAGGCATGGGCTTAACCACAGATTCTTTGGGGGGGATACCAAGGAAATACCAATCTGTCCCCCCAATATACAGTAGAAAATATTTTCTATATGTCCCCCTTTCCTTCATCTATTCTATTTATTTATGTCTATACCTTTTTAATATATTTCCGTTAGTTAAGGAAAATCGGTGTTCCCTCCCCTCCAATTGTACACTTGGTTGCGCCCATACTCAACGCAAGATTGTTGATATATTTTAGCTGTTCAGTCTGTTAGAAATGGAGACAGCAGCCAAGCGTAGAAAAGTGCAGCAGAACACACGGGCTTTTTGTCAGACAGTAAGTACCTAGATACCTAAATAGTAGGTAACCTTAGCTTAGTATAGGAGGCATCATACCATGGCGTGGTTTGTTCTTTAGAATGTCAATTAACTTTTGATATTTGCACACCCACGGAGTAGGCTAGGCTAACGTCAGTTCCGGTTTTTGACCATTAACGTTACATTCACTTGCATATCCTATCACTTTATCACTTGCAAGTGTGTTCGTTATGAACGCTCACGTTGTGACAGACTGTTATAAATGCGAGTGAAAGTGAGGAAAGTTTCGTTCCTTTACACTACATTTGGGCTAAGGAGAGCTACGTGATTTTACAAATAGAAGGCTCAGCATAATGCTGAGGTGTGCTAGCTTGGTAACGAGAGATATGGAACTAACGTCTGAGTGGTGGCCATATTGTTGTTATCATTCAGAACTAGTTATGGCAGTTTGTCTTTAGAATCAAGAAAAGAAAACTCCAATACCCTTTATATAATGTTTCAGGTTACCACTATATATTCTTGTACACTTTGTACAATTATTACATAGCAAGCTAAACAGCATGATGACATTAACATAATAAATGACACCATTTGCACAAACAGAATATTCAGTTTATCAAATTAAAATGATCATCTAAGTAGGTCATTGCTGTTCTATTTGCTACTCCTGGAAAATGCATAATTCTATTTGGCAGGTGCGATTTCTTGAATTTTAACACCATGTAGTGGGTCTTGTTGAAATAGAAAAATATTTGAGTAAATTAACCATTTCTTATGTTGATAGCATTTTCACTACTTTGTATGAGGTGAATCGGAAGTAGCCTGCTTGCATGTCTGTAAAGATTCTACATCTTTGTAAGACATTCTTAGGAAATGTCCTAAAATGTTTTTCCCTTTGAACGCCTTTGCTTGAAGCATCCACGGGGAAATTGTATTTACAACATATATAGTGTTGAATTCAGTTTCATAGGTAGCCATTCTTTCTGAGTTTGTTTAAAAGTCGTGATTGCCTGCACACATCTTAGATAACCTCTACTTGGTATGATAGGTTTCATGGTAGATTATGGAGCAGAGAATACATCTTCCCACAGGACATCCACAGCATGCCACAATTTCCCCATGCTGTCGGAGCTTATGTCACTCAGAAATCACATAAATTCAGACGGTAACTGTAATCCTAAAACTATGTTCTAAATATGTGAATTTTCAGTATCAAACTTTGGATATTTTTTGGGGGGGACAAATGTCCATTCCATGGTTACGCCCTTGCCTACAGGTTTTAATAATCACAATGGAAATGTTCTATTGTGATGTAAAAAAAAAAGTTGATTTATACATTAAAGACTGAATATGTAAGTCAAATTTAGTTCTGTAAATGAATCTTAACCTCATTCCACATGGACTAGGTGCCCAAATAACTAGATGCCTAAATAAACACACACTTGTCTCATAAGAATGTGAGAAACTTGTCATGTGAGAATGAAAATGTAAGACACTTGTCTCATGAAAATGTGAGCTTGTCATGTGACTATAGCAAGCATGTGTTTTTGTACTGATGTCTAAGGAGAAGTATCACTGTGGGTCACGGGCGCAGTAATACACTGCAGTGTCTTCTGTCCTCACGCTGTTCATCTGCAGATACACCTGCTTCTTACTGTTGTCTCTGGAGATGGTGAAGCGGCCATTAACTGCATTGGAGTAATACTTCCTATCACTATCATACTCGATAGTTGCAACAAATTCCAGTCCTTTTCCAGGCGCCTGTCTGATCCAAGCCATCCAGTAGCTACTAAAGTCGAATCCAGAAGCTGTGCAGGTCAGTTTATGAGACTGATCAGGTTTGATGATCACTGAATCAGACTCGATTAGTGTCTGACTGCAAGAATCTGAAATACAAGAAAGCACAAAGATAAGTGTCAAAGTAAAAAAAAGAATCTATGGAAAATTGTTAAAATGTTTTTCTGTATGAAATAAATAATAATAGGCTACTAACATTGAATGAACATTGCTAGAGCAAAGTAACTCAAAACTCTGCCTAGTCCCATCTCAATTAATTTAAATGATTAACGTTGCTGTAAATGAACACAAACTGCTGGTATGTTGTTGAGCTGAACGTATATCACATAAATGGTTCAAACACAGGATATAATTTACATGGCACGCCCACTAGAGACATAAAAATGATTCACAGAGGAAAAGCCAAGTAGACTCCAGCTGTATTTCATGCTGTCAAGTCCATAACTGCTCTTTACTCATTAGATGTCATGTCCTTTTAGTACATTACTGTGTATCACTGTAACACACAGAAGAACATGAAGTTTTCTGATCACTCATAATCACTGAACAGCAGAAACGTGTCCAGTCCTTTCAGAAGCTCACATTTGTTTTCTTTGTGTCTAATCCAGTTTGTCCAATAAAAAGTGAAATGTAGTTGCAGAAATAATGCAGGTCACAAATCATCACTGTTGTTAAATCTTTGTGAATGATGATATAATTTATGCAATTTAGAGTTATTTATTATTACCTTTGCATAGTCGTGCAATGAAATATAATAATATAACAATGTTAAATAGCAATTGTCTTTCAGTTGTTTAATGTGAGTGAGATGATGGTGAATCATTGCAGTCTGTGAGGACAGAGAAGGTGAATGTGTATTAATGAGCAGTTAGAGGTGGTTTAGTTTATACAGACCTTTACCTAAACTACAACAGAAGCAGAGGAGCTCAGTGACAGATTCAGTAAGGAATAAAATACTTGGGGGCATGCAGTTATAGGAAAATGATCAAGTTCCATATTTTCCAATCTCACATAGTGAAATATTGCAGTGTTTTCAGAACAGAATGTGGCAAAAACATTTTTTATTGCTGGCATTAAAACTGGGCTCTATATTTAACATTATAATCAAACTGTGCAATAGAAAATGCCCCATGCAGTCAAATCATTTTAATTCTGGTTTAGTCTGCACTTTAGAGGCTTTAACTGATACAGAGAGGATTTGCTAGGTTATGTTGAGATTGTAGATCAGCTTTCACATCCACCTTCTCAGTCACTACTGACAACATGTCACAGAGATCAAGTTTAGGGGTCAGAGTAGGTACAGGTGAGTTGATGAGATCCTCCAGGTTTAATGACTGGCTCAGACTTGGTTAGTGACCTGTCAAATACATTTAATCATTTCATAGTCTTACAGAATTACACAATTTATATTATTGATGCATTCAAAAACATGCTTTTACTCACTGGTTATAGTCATTAATGTCAAAATAAAAGAGTTAATGATTTGTTGTTGCATGGCTGTTCCTGAAAAAAGTCTAAACTAAGTGCAAATAATGCAACTGGAGACTGTGCTTATAAAGGGAAAGTGTCATTTGCATGTCCAGCCCCTAGAGGAGTTATAGACTACAATAAATATTCTGATATTCAGGTAAAACAGGATCAACTCAAGCAATATGCATTGCATGTGGAAGGAAAAATGTAGGACATTTGATATTGGTGATGCAAAAGTATGGTCAGATTACATTTTATTCTGCCCAGGTGCTTCATTAACACCGTGATCCATGATTGGCTCTATAAGACTGAATTTGGAATCAGTTGAAACTACTAAACAATTCAATTAAACTGCATATCCATAGACAGAAAGCTACGGAACCAGTGAGAATATGACTGTGCTCATTGTGTGAGTGAAAGTTAACCAAGTTGTGGTACATTATTGTGTATTAAATTCACGTTGTAGTTCCAACATGTCTAAAAAGTTGTGATGTTTGTTGGTAAATGAGACCATTTGTCTGTATGCATGTTCGACGCATGTGAATCGAAGAGGGCTTTGGCTGAATGTGATACATCTTGGCTCATATCTGTGGAAAATCTAAAGTAATTTTGAACATTTGTAAGTTCCTCAAAATATTGCAGAGTTTGCTTGATTTTGCACTATTTTCTGAGATCACAATATTGCTAAATCCTAGAGGGACTAATACTTGTGTCTTTTCTCATTCCAGATAATGTTTCCTTTAAAAGCAAGTTTCATGAGTTTTACCTCAGTAGAAGTGAGCTACTGCCCTCTAGAGGTGAAAAAAAATTGCACTTTGTTTCTCTTCTTGCAGATGTGTGTTTTGTACAGATTTGAGTGTGTGGAGCTTCTATCACTGATACCAACTTTACACAGCTCAGATTCAACAACCTGCTCAAAAGCTTTTAAATGGATTTTCACAACCAGGTATTAAATCTAAACTCATTCAGTCAACATGGAGACTTACAGAATGTAGCTGTTAGCAGCAGAAGCACTGCTGAGAGCATCTTTGTTTGGTATAAAACTGAAGTGAATTAAACTTCTCAGCTGCTCTCCTTCTTCCTCACCACACACACACTCTCTCTCTCTCTCTCACACCCACCCACCCACACACACACACACACACACACACACACACACACACACACACACACACACACACACACACACACACACTTCCCTAATTTAAAAGACATGAGTGGAGGATTTGCATAAAATGTGTCATCAACTGCTACATGAACTTGAAGACTCAGGTTTACAAATTTATTAGTTGACATCCTAAACTTTTGAAATCTCAGTGAATTCATCTTAAAATTAGTCTGAAATATGCAAAACACTAACGTATCTCTGTGATCAACTGATTAAACATAACATTTTTATTTTGCAAAAATCCTAAATAGCTGAGCAATCATCCAATATAAAACTTTCTCCCTGAAGTAGTAGGTGCTGTGGTCTGAAGGTGTTAATTACATTTCTATAACAGCCGCTCTGACAGTAGTTCCAGCTGCAATGTTTACAGAGAGATGCTTGCTCTAATATGTTTTAGTTTCTATACAATTTACACAGGGATTAATATAATGGACTCTACACATCAATGGATTAAAACAAACAAAAAAAAAATGAGCAAGCATTGTTGATATGGCGACATTTTGTGTGAGCAGTAGGGATGTAGGGATATGAATAAGTTATTGGAAATGAACAGATAATGTGATCTGAACAGATACTAATTCAAATAGGAGGTTCAGTTTTTTTTAATCTTGCAGGAAATCTGGTTGAGACTAGAGGTGTGTAATGGGACTGGGATGCCTATTAGTGTGTTGTTGAGGAACCGTCAGAGCCACAATTCACACATCATGCTTACAGTTCTGCTATTTCTACCTGTAGGCTCCCACCCCAAGATACACATATGGGTATTTGGAGCAGGAAACAGATACAGATGGTATTATCCTGTCTATGAATTACAATTGAAGCAGCTTCAGTTAGTTCAGTTAAAATATGTGTGTGATTTTAGCATAGCTGCTTCCCCCGCTCCAGTCACTGTGGCTTTGGGTGCAGTAATAAACTGCAGTGTCCTCTGTCCTCAGAGTCTTGGCTTCTAAGAACTGTGTGCTTGTAGGGATGTCTTCAGAGAAGAGACATTGGCCTTTCATGGAGTTTGCATATGTGAGTTCATCAGTTGTACCCGAGTTCACATATCCAATCCATTCTAGAGCTTTCCCTGGTTTCTGTCGTATCCAGTGCATGAGATACTCAGTCATATCAAAGCCATTTATCTTACAAGAGATCTTCACATGTTCTCCAGGTCTCTTTACCACAGCAGAAGACTGGTCCACTCTGATCTCATCACTGCTCACACCTAGAAGATAAAACATAACAATCAAAGATAAACAACAGATTCTCATTGAAGACATATATAGAAGTGTCAGGTGCCATGTATTAACATTATAACAAAGATGCAGTACTGAGTGACCCTCAGCCCCATAATCAAGCTTTTTGATTCAGTTGTGTGAAATGAGCTTTGGGTGAGTAAGAGACTGATTTTTATAACAGTATGAATTTGCATAAACACACTTCAACTAATAGATTTAATAGTTTCATGAATCCTTCTTCAAAACAAGTGATCTGCTGCCCTACAGATGATTTTAATTCCAGGAGTTTGTAGTAGTGGTGCTGCAGAAAACATGTACATTTAATTTAATCTCTGGTCAGATTCTGTGCTGCTGAACAGACTCACTGTTTATAAATTCAGGAAATTAACCATCGATCTGTAGTGTCCCTGCAGCTTACATTATTACAAGTGTGTAAAATATAAATAAAGCTGTTTTGTTATTGTATCTATACACTATATTGTGTTGTCCAGTTGGAGTTCACAATTCAGTGATTTGATGCATCTCCCCCACAGTTATATAAGCTGAGAGAGAGAGTAAGGGTACAGTTACATTTAGCAGCATGGCATAACAACAAGCTTCATGCTTTATTACTGCTTTTAATCTGTCTATGAATGACAACAACCTTATTTCACGCGCTCGTTTTAAACCCTCTCTGCTCGCACAAACTTTTTTTTTTTTTTTGTCAGCAGTGTGTTTTTGTGTTTATAGATATATAGGTTGGTGTATATAGATATATAGGTGCATCAGTATCCTTTTAAAATTATTGAAAAATGTAGTGTAATGTCAGAGGTAGGGGGAATCTTTTTTCTTTTTTTTTTGAAAATGGCAACGATTTTGCCTATTACACACTAATTTAGCCTATTTAATTAATAATCTGTGAAGTTATGTGAATTGTGAAGTTATTTTGAATAGCCTATGACATACTTAAATGGAGCATGGTTAACTAGCGTCAACAAAGAGTTGATGCACTTTACTGACAAAACTCATGCAATGTAATCAATTTTGATACAGCTTTGGAAAAGGGTTTGCAAAAATACACACATTTCTTTATAGATGGTGTGAAATTTGCAGCATTTTTTTAAACAGTCTTATTTGTGTCTTTGTTTTCCTTTAGATGACGTTATGAGCAGCTATGGAACAACACACACGAAGATAATGGAGACAATAATGTCCAAATATTTAAAGAAGACTTGGATAAGAAGACTTTGCCCTAACGATCTGTGCCACACAGCTCTTGTTTAAAGAGCTTGTATTTGAAATAAAGATAGGAGTTGCACCTGTTGTTATTTTGTTGTTTTCTCTTAGTTGAATGACTGTTTAATTTTTTTCTTGGTGCCATCATCTCTTGTTCCAGTGCGATCTTATTTAATAACATCCAATTCATTTACCACTGACTTACTTTCAGGTGTTTATTTTGTCTGATATAGGGATCGTATTGCGACAAGGTGCATATGAACAGCTGTGTGGGGAAATGTAGGTCATGTTGTTCTAAATGCGAGCTAGATTATAACAAAAATAGGTTATAATAGAATTAAAAATGCACAATCGTGTACACAGTGAGTGAAGCCTATAGGAAATTCAATTTAGATAGTTTACTTAATGTTGAAACGTATGACGTTGAAACATCATCAGGATATCAACGCTGATTCAATTTACAAAAGCGAAACCAATTTCAACGGTGATGCAACGTTGAAATGTCGGCTGGGCCTGCTCAGGCAAGGAGATGTTCAGTAATTTATTATCTTAATTTTATGCTGTTATTTATTTCTTACTTTGCATGTTACACGTGACGCGGACTCGACTGTAATCGGAAACATTTCCGAGTCCAAAATGTCCGAGTCCGTGTCAAGTTCAAATGTAAAATTTACCCGAGTGTGTGACAAGTCCGACTTAATTCATAATTGGACTCGAGTCCGAGTCCGTTATCGAGAATCCCAATTAATTCTAAAGTCCGGTTTGCCAAATATATCTGAGTGAAGACCCCAAAAAATGTTATACTGTACAAAAACCACAAATTCATTGGAATGTTATGTATAGATGGTTTAGTTTACACAGACTGCACCCTAAAGATATAAAACAGTAACTAGGACCTGAATTGAAAATAAACTGCTGTTGCACATTTTTACTAAAAGACACTTGGAATACCACAGAAGCAGAGGAGCTCAGTGACAGATTCAGTAAGGAATAAATCACTTTCGGAGGAAAATAATTATCAATGAAGTAAAACAGATTTCCTGTTACCACCCAAAGGACTTCTTCTCATCACTTACATTATTACAGTTCTAAAATGTCGCTTCCTAACCGGCCTCACCCATTAAATAAAAAAAAAAAAAAGTAGCTTTTATAGACTGAAACAGGTCGTGATGGTAATCAGTGCAGTCCTCTATGTGTTGTGTACTGAGTCAACACCAGGAATTAGTCCTTAAGATACACCAACAAATAGCTTTGCAAGTGAAATTTATTACCAAATATTTTAAGTAGCATTTGAATTAAAATATAGGAAGTAAAATAAACAAATAAAAGCTTTTAAACATATAAAGCAAGTGGAATATTAACTGGATTATATTCTTATTAACGATGACCTGAGTAAACCTTTGTACTATTTTTTTATTTAAAAAATATATATAAATGATTTAGGTGTCTAGCAGGAGCAGTAGAGATGTAGAGAACATGGTGTGTGTTGTTTGTAATGGGGTCTTCTCTGTTCTCTAAATGTATTAAAATGTATAGAAATTCAGCTTATGGCATATATGTGGATATGTGCCTCTTTATCAAATCTATAATTTTCTATAAAATATTGAAGTGTCAGTGTAATAAGCACAATGATTAAATAGTAAATTGAGCATGATAATAATTATCTGTGCTTGAGAATATTGGGTTCATTATAATGGAAAAAATCCTCTCAAAATGCTCTCACACTTTCTCACACATGATCACACAAATTTAAATTTGTTGAGGTGATTATTGTTACGTAAAGATACTACAGTATAACAAGTTCTTTTAAGTGATGTGATTATAATGGTGTGTATAATGTGCAACAATGTTAGAGATGTAGCATCATTATATTAGAAATATGAAATAAATGAAATTAAAATTTACATTATAAACGTTAAATATCTTTAAACTCTTTGTTTTATTTGTGTGATTATATTTTATAGGTAGACATATGAGGTGTTTTTGTATAGGGATGTTGTTGATCTGTCTCACCGTGGCCAACAAGTGCAGTAATACACAGCTGTGTCTTCAGTCTGCATGTTTTGCCCTGTTAATGTTAATGTGCTGCTGGACGTGTCTGAAACCTGCTATTCAGTTTCTCAATGTATATAGTGCTACCATCATAACATATGCATCCAATAAAACACTCCAGGGTGTGCTGTTACTGGAAATCAACTTTGAACAATTTTAACAGTATCTCCACTTCATGTCAATCTGCTTCATATCACAATGATGTTGATTATTTTCCTATAACAGCACACCACTGTAATGTGTGGTTAATGAAGGTGGGACCCAATAATTATAGCAAACATAAAATCAGACTTTAAATCCAAAGAGGGTTCAGTAGAGCAGCAAAAAAGTAGGATATTTGTGACAGTCCCAGTGTATTTTATTCTTTATTAATACATTTATTTTATATCATGTAGGTGATATATTTTCTCTGCAGAAATCTCCACCAATTTAGATTTTGTCCTGTTAATTTTCATATAGTTTAAATGTGAAAAGGGGAAGAAAATGCAGTTAAAGATTTCATTCTGACTGTGGTACAGGAGCATCACATACATTCTGACTGATGGTATCTGTTTATAAACTGAATTTATTAACCTTATGTCTTTCAATAAGATACAAAAGTAGCCTAAAACTTGATCAAAGTGTAACCATTAAATGTGTGAGGAACTCACACTTAGCTCACAAAGTTTTAGATATTTTTTATCAAACTGACTGTTTTAATCACTGCTGTTGTTAAACTGGTTCCTTATCCAACATGGCCTCTGCAGGAAGAAAGCCTAGGCAAGATTAGAAAGTAAATCATTTCATGTTGTTTTGGTGAAATATATTTATAGTGTATCAATGTTGAGGCTTCTAAATGTTAGACAGAAAACCCTATTTAGCCAAAATCTGATTTTTCATCTCTTTAGGTCAGTACATCACTGCACAAAAGTTATGATACTCAGATAAAGAAAGATAAAACATGAAGTTTTTCATTGGAGCACTGCACAGTTCTTGGTCAATTTGAATTCTAACCAATTTATGTTAAAATGTTAAAATTTAACAAACTCAGCAAATCAACTGACTATTTGCTAGCTGATGTCTTCTTACACTTATGAGAAACATAAAATTTCAAACAGAGATGAAACATTGTATTGCTATGGTATTGCTTTTGCTAATACATCACTTTTCTGTACTGGGTGTTTTTGTACAGGGATGTTCTTGATCTGTCTCACTGTGGTTTACGGGCGCAGTAATACACAGCTGTGTCTTCAATCTGCATGTTCTGCCCTGTTAATGTTACTGTGCTGTTGGACGTGTCTTTGGAAACCTGAAACCTGCTTTTCAGTTTCTCACTGTAGTAAGTGATACCACTACCAGATATTTGTCCGATATACTCCAGAGCTTTTCCTGCAGGTTGTCGTATCCAGTGTGTCCAGTAGCTGCCATCACTTACTGAATATCCAGACACTTTACAGGTCAGAGTCATTGACTGACCAGGGGATAAAATCGTTGTTTCAGGTTGAATCAGTTGAACACAGTAAACACCTGTTAAAGAAAAGATAATTTTAATGCTGTAAAAGGAAAATGTGCCCAAAAGCCATATGCATGTAAAATGTAAAAACACTTATAGTGTACAGCTGCCAGCAGCAGCAGCAGTAGGAATATAGAGATCATGGTGTGTGTTGAAGCAGAATAAGTAAAAGCTCTTGGTCTTCACCATTTAAATATATAACGGAAATACATTTGCATAGAGACACTTGTGACAGGTCTTCTACTCTTCATGCTACAGCCGGTCAGTGGGTTTGACTAGGAGGCTCATCAAGAGAACCATGTCCACAGTTCCTCCCTCTGTAAAAGCTTAGGCTGTGTTAGAGTAGATGGGGCATGTTCCTGGTTGCTTTGTGTTTGAGTTTGGCTTTTGTTTGTTTTGTAGTTTAGCTTGTTTTTGTAATTTGTTTTGCGAATTTTGTTTTCTATTTTTGATACACTAACATCCTTGCACCAGATAGACATTACAGATGACTGTGTTGTTTCCTTGGTTTATATAATTTTCTATTTATTTTAATAAATGTTTATTGTTGCAACTGACTTCTTTACTATGTCCTCCTATCATTTGTCACGGCTTTGAACCGGTCGTGACACACTCTTTTATCAGAGTAAATTTGATGCAATCCTACATATCTGAACCAATATACATTATTAACACATGTAACTTTATTTTCATTTTCTCTTAATTTGTAAATGTGACTATACACATTAACTGACTATTTCACAATTTTAAACTGGTTTGTTTCAGCCTCAGGGTGGTGTGATGCTGTTGATCCATTACAATGTTTGGAACGAGCGCATTAATATAAACCTGTGATTTGCTCTAACCATTAATCAGTACTGAAAATTCTACAGCGCTGTGTTATAACTGATACTAATGGTTGTGTCCTTTTTGTTTTTAATATTTATTAGAGATTTCTTAGTCACCACCAGAAGAACAATATTACTGAAGATGACTGACTGAATGAATTTAGATCATTTATTCAGCTTGCTTATTGATGTTAAAAAAGTAACACTGCTGCTAAGAGACGCTTGAGAACTTTATTGACTGTGATATCTGTACTTATATCAACACCATGCACATCTGTGGAGGAAAACACTTGGTGGTATCTCACACAATATATGCTGCACATTTATTGTTATTGTAGTAAATTAATACATTTGATAAAGCACTCACAGGAAGCAGCTGCCAACAGGAGCAGTGGAGATGTAGAGAACCTGGTGTGTGTTATTTGTACTGGGGTCTTCTCTGATATCCAAAGTTTAACAGAACATGAATAGAGTGATGTCCAGCTGTGACACTTGTATTTGTTTATCTGAGTAAAGGAGAATATATTTAAAATGTGCAGAATGTTCATGTTATCGAGGATATGTAAAGCCTACTTTATGAATCTTATATAACCAACTAACAAGATACTATATGTAGAACATTTTCTTTGGAGTTGTAAGCATGTCTTTCCATAATGTTCATGCTATAACTAAGCTAAAATGGTGTTTATTCAGCTGCTACCATTAACATAATGTCACGATTCCCCCTTGAAGCAGCGTGCTCTAAGCGTGAATGCGCGAGCACCTGCTTTTCCGCTGTTGACCGTAGTGACATTGGGACACGTGTGTTTTGTTTATGTTTGTCATGTCTCCTCCCTGTTCCGTCATTGGCTGGGAATTCACGTGGGTCTGTATTGCTCCCAGCTGATAGCAGTTTACATGCTAATCAGGTCCGCATATATACCGTGCACTTCCCAGCACACAACGTGGAAGAGTGAGTGAGTGAGTGAGTGAGTGAGTGAGTGAGTGAGTGAGTGAGTGAGTGAGTGAGTGAGTGAGTGAGTGAGTGAGTGAGTGAGTGAGTGAGTGAGTGAGTGAGTGAGTGAGTGAGTGAGTGAGTGAGTGAGTGAGTGAGTGAGTGAGTGAGTGAGTGAGAGGGATTCTCCGCTTCCAGTCCCTCGTTCTAGTTCGTGTCGTGTTTTGGTTATCGACCTAGATTCCTGCCTAGTCCCGTGTATGACTGTTTGCCAATCGCCTGACCTCTTGCATGTTTATGGATTACGTTTTGGATCACGTTTAGGATTTGTCTGCCTGCCTGTCTCTTTAAATAAACAACTGTTATCCTGCACCTGCATCCGCCTTATCTCTGCTTCGTCACGATGTGTGACAGATAAACACTTACTGGATATGCTGCAGGATCCCCGCGACCCTCTGTAGGATAAGCGATACAGAAAATGGATGGATGGATGGACTATGGTATTAGAGGAATACAACACTGTGGGTCATGCTGTAATAGGAAAATAATCAACTTCTTTGTGGAAATAGTAGCTCCATTTTGTGTTGGGCTGAATCACACCACCTCCTCATTGATTGTTTTCCGATAACAGCAATCCATTTTAAATCAATCAATTAATTTGATATATTAATAATAATAATAATAATAATAATATAAAAAAACAACAACAACAATGATGATGATGATAATAATAATAATGATAATACCATAATTGCTTGAACAGAACACCTACTATTAAAAAAATATCCAAATTACCAATTTAACTATATATCAAGTTATCCTTTCCTACAACGATGTAGAATCCGATCCCAGTGGACTGCAGGACATTCTAATTGTAGTTTAAATATAAACTTTATAATCCCATCAAATCAGCTGACTGTAAACTAGCTGTCGTCACACACTTGTGAGAAACTTTGAAGTTAAAACAGAAATAAAAAATAATTCTGCTTCTTACATTCTTCTGTACTGGGTGTTTTTGTACAGGGTCTTTGTTGATCTGTCTCACTGTGTATTACGAGCACAATAATACACAGCTGTGTCCTCAGTCTGAAAGTTTTGCCCGTGTAAAATCACAGTATTGCTGGAGACCTCGGCTGAGAAACGTATCTTGTTCTTTAGTGAATCTTTACTGCCAGTATCACTGGAGCTGCAGTACCAGCCAATCCATTCCAGTGCTTGTCCTGATTTATGTCGTATCCAGTTAGTACAGGTACTGCCACTTGTGGCTGAATACCCAGTGATCTTACAGGGAACTGAAAATGATTCTCCAGGTTTAACCACCATGACTGGAGGCTGAACCAGTTCAATACATTTAATTCCTGTGAACAACAAATTAATCAATTAATCAGGTGCATTCTTTCTAAAAGAAATATAAACACAATTATCTCAAAACTCTCCACATATTTACCAGATACAGCTGTTAACAGCAGGAGTAGAAATGTAGCAAACATGGTTTGAATGGAACTTGAACCCAGAACCTCACTTCTCCTGAGAACACCTCTAATATTTTATAGGGGGTTTGATTTGCATGACAGTGTTTGGGGTTTCATAAAGGTATAGAGCTTACATGAGGCATTTCCTGGAAATGTAAAAACATGTACAAATTCCCAAAATATAAGAGTTACTTACTATAGACTTCCTTTTTCCTCAAACAGTATGGATTATGCACCCTGGTTTAATGAGGCACTGATATAATAGACATTACATATAAGACATTACAATGTTGTAGTTAGAGCTTATGACTTAAATCCCAGGAGAACTTGTTCTCATTTTTATCACACCCTCAGTCCGTTAAACCTCAACATGTTGGGTAGATGTTGTGTGAATAGAGAAAGAGTGCCCCTCACAGGACTTAAAGCTTAAAGAAAAGTATAATGTTCATACATTTCGAATGTGGGTGCAGACTAAATATACATTACAGTACACTACATGACCAAAGGTTGGCTTTCTAAATTTGTCTGTAAAAAACAGAAAATAATTTGCAATGCTGCTCAAATGTTAAAGCAGCATTGTCTATAATATACAACCCCAATTCTGAAAAAATTGGGACAGTATGGAAAATGCAAAAAATAGTGATTTGAAAATTCACTTCATCCTGTACTTTAATGAAAACACATTATTAACACATTATTTTATGTTTAACTTTGTGAATTTTATTTATTTTTGAAAATACTAATTTCTAATCTGATGGCTGCAACACACTCCAAAAAAGTTGACCACTGTGTCACAACACCTTTTCTTTTAATAACACTTATTAAGTGTTTGGACACTGAAGACACTAGATGGTTAAGTTTAGCAAGTGGAATTTTTCACCATTCATCAATTATGCATTTCTTCAGCTGCGTAACTGTACGGGGCCTTTGCTGCCTTATTTTGCACTTGATAACAAGGCACACATTCTCAATCAGAGACAGGTCAAGGCCGCAGGCAGGCCATGCTAGCACCCACACTCTCTGCTTATGCAACCATGCTCTTGTAATGCGGGCAGAATGTGGTTTGGCATTGTCCTGCTCTGGATGTCAGCATATGTTGCTCCAAAATGTGTAAATATCTTTCTGCATTAATAAGATAAGATAATACTTTATTAATCTCCAGATGGAGAAATTAGGGATGCCCTCACATATGTGCAAGTTACCCATTGACCACGCTGATGCTGACAGATGTTTTTGGACCTGACGCTGATAACAGCTTTGATGGTCCTTTTCCTCATTGGCCCGGAGAATATTACGGCTGTTTTGTCCAAAAACTATTTTAAATGTTGACTTGTCAGACCACAAAACATGATTCTACTGTGCTTCTGTTCATCTCAGATGAGATTGAGCCCAGAGAAGTCGGCGGCGCTTCTCAACAGTGCTGATGTATGATTTCTGCTTTGCACAATAAAGCCTTAACTTGCATCTGTGGATGCAGTGGCAAATGGTTTTGACTGAAAGTATTCCTGGTTTTGACTGAAAGTTTTACCAAAGTATTCCGAGCCCAAGTCAGTATATCCATTACAGACTCATGACGGTTTTTAAGATGGTGATGTCTGAGGAATCGAAGATCAGACGTATTCAGAAGTGATTTTTGGCCTTGCCCTTTACGCACCGAGATTTGACTGGATACCTTGAATCTTTTAATTATATTGTGCACTGCTGAAGGTGAAATGCCCCAAATCCTACCGATTTGTCTCTGGGGAAAGTTGCTTTCAAAGTGTTGGATTATTCGCTGATGCATCTGTTGACAGATTGGCGAGCCTCGACCCATCCTTGCCTTTGAAGGACTAGGCCTTTTTTGGAAGCTTATGATTAGACTTATTTCACTTCACCTTCTTATTTTAAATTGTCACATCCCTATTAGTCCTAAATTGCCCTGAACCAATTTTTTTGGAACATTCATCAATTTCAAAATAAATGTTTATTTTAAAAAACTATACAATTGATTAGGTAAAACATCAAATACCTTGTCTTTATATGCTTTTTGTTTAAATACAAGTCAAAGTACATTTACAAATCACTCCTCTTTGTTTTTATTAGCATTTTCCATACTGTCCCAACTTTTTCGGAATTGGCTTATACTGTGACACCTCAGTTTTTGAAACCATACATTTCTAAACATGTTTATATTTATTTTGCAACTTATGTTAGGATTTGTTCCTGCAAAAATCATGTGTAAGGAGCTGGTTTAACAAACACTGTGGTGAAAAACAAACAGTCTGCCTGAAGATAACTTGAAACCTTACTAGCTAAGTGTGATTTCCTCACACAGTGAATTTCACACTTTGATAACTATGCATTGCGGTGACATGAACATAAGCCTAATCAGCTCAGTTTGTAATCAGATACTGACTGTCAAAATGTCCAGGATGCTCCTGCACTCAGCCAGAATTCTTCTTCTTCCTCCTCTTCTTCTTCTTCTTCTTCTTCTTCTTCTTCTCCTTCTTCTTCTTATTAATTAATTAATTAATTCGTTAAGAAGCATGTTGGGAGCTAGCACTTGTGCAAGACTGGTACTGTATGTTCTTAGATATAATTCAAAGATTTCATTTATGTTTTTCTGGAAAATAAAATAACTAAACATAGTTTTAAAGCACAATAAGCACTGTTCAAACAGGGCTCTGTCCATTGTTCATGGAGGAACATGACATGACATGACACAGAAATGATTGTATTTCTGTGTCATTGTATTTACAATGTTGTAAAACATTGTATTTCTGCTTTTTCTGATGTAAATAGTTTACTGTACAGGATGTTTTTGTACAGAGATGTTGTTGATCTGTCTCACTGTGGTTCATGAGCACAGTAATACACAGCTGTGTCTTCAGTCTGCATTCTCTGTCCTGTTAATGTTACTGTGCTGCTGGACGTGTCTCTGGAAACCTGAAACCTGCTTTTCAGTTTCTCGCTATATATAGTGCTACCATCATAACATATACATCCTATCCACTCCAGAGTCCTGCAGGTTGTCGTATCCAGTGTGTACTGTAGCTGCTATCAGTTAATGAATATCCAGACAATTTACAGGACAGAGTCACTGACTGACCAGGGGTTAAAAGTGTGGATCCGGTCTGGATCAGCTCAACACAGTGAACACCTGTTAAAGAAAAGTTATTTTAATGTTGTAAAATATATATATATATTGATTGTGCCCAAAAGCCATATTTATTTCAAATGTAAAAACACTTACAGTGTATGGCTGCCAGCAGCAGCAGTAGGGATGTAGAGATCATGATGTGTGTTGAAGCAGAATAAGTAAAAGCTCTTAGTCTCCATTGCTTAAATATATAACAGGGAAGGACATTTGCATAGAGACACTCCTTATATAAGGTTACATTTAAGGGAGTCTTCTAAATCAGATCACCTCCCCATCTATCAAACATGTCATTTTAAATATAAAAATACGTGGGACATTGATCCATGTCTATTTAAATATATCTATCAGTCCTGTTGTGTTTTCTGGTGAATAAGCAAACGCACAAGAGTATAACCACATTTAGTAAGGAATAAAACACAGCAGGGGTACTGTTACAGGAAAATAAGCAATGACATGGTGGTGGGATGAAACAGAATTAGTTACGACCCTAAAGTAGATTTTAAAAAAATACTGCTTGTTACTGAGAAACTGCAGAGAGCAAAGGTCTCCATCCTGAATTATAATTATTATTTTTTTTACCCTTATTGTTTTATAAGTATCAGGATTTTAAAAATTTTTTTTTTTGGTTTTAACTGCTTTATTTATTGTTTACACAGAGTGCAGTGAATTAATATAAATTCAATAATCAGACAACTCCACTACAAGATACACTTTTTATTTAGAGATTTACGAATGACTTCATTAACTTTTCACTCAACATTCATTCATTTTTTGATGTTTGGAAATAGATATTTAATAGTTATTCTATTCTCTTGTTTTTTCTTAAAATGAAAGAATATAATTTTCACTGTCATTTTTATGCAGTTCTTTGATGAAAACTACTGTTTGTGTATTTAAAATCACACAAGCTGTTAAAATGTCATTCCAGTGGAATAAAGTTTGACTGAGATGGTTTATTAGTTACATTGAGAGAATCTCTAACATGTCTCAAAGTTTTTGTAAGGGGAATCCACTATTCTATGTCATTGTGAGTCTTGCGCAGTAATACACAGCTGTGTCTTTAGTTGGCAGATTCTGTCCTCCAATTGTTATTGTGTTAGTGGCAGTGTCTCTGGAGATGCTGAGCTTATTTTTCAGTTTGTCACTGTAAGCTGTTCCCCCACCACTACTGATGTATCTCATAACTGAATATGAAACCTTGCAGTTGATGGAGAGACTCTGGCCTGGCTGGACTGTCATGGAAGCAGGCTGAGTCAGTTCCTCACCATGCACATCTGTGGAGGAAAACACATGGTGATATCTCACACAATATATTCTGCACATTTATTGTTATAGTAAATGAATGAATTTAATAATGCACTCACAGGAAGCAGCTGCCAGCAGGAGCAGTGGAGATGTACTGGGGTGTTCTCCAAAGTTTAACATAGACCATCACATAACATAAATAGAGTTATGTCTAGCCATGACACTTGTATTTGCATACCTGGTGATGATGGGAGGAGAACGTATTTAAAACGTATGATGAGGAGATCCATCTTATGGAGAACAAGTGGCTTTTTAATGGAACAAATCTTTTCCATGACAGAAACCTCTTTACCAATTAACATTATTCATTCTTCAATAATAAAGTGAATTATAAATATAGAGAAACTCACAACAAGGTAGACCTGTTGTTTTTTTTTCTCTCCCCTACCTGCTTCTGTGTGTATTTTTTATTTGGACTTAATTGTGATATTTTCTAAGTTTCTAACAAACTAAGTTGGTTCTTTTTCCCATATTGTAAATATATCAGTCTTTTAAACCATTTGATTTGCATAATAATGTTTAGGCTTTCACAAAGGTTCAATAAAACCAAAGTCATACTACATTTCCTGCAAATGTAAAAACATGTATACATTCACAAAATACAAGAGCTACTACTATTTACTTACTAAGTTATCAAAGAGTGTGGATTATGCAGCCTGGTTTATTAAGACATGGTTATAACAGATCTGTAATGTCTTAGTTTTTAATTAATGTTGTAAATACATTTTATGACGGTGATGGAAAGGACATCAGTCCTCTCTCAGTCCTTTTAATCTTTGTCTTTTTAACCTCAACATGTTGAGTAGATGTTGTGTAAGTAGAGAAAGAGTGCCTCTCAGAGGACTTAAAGCATAATGGAAATCATAATGTTCAGATATATAAGTATACAAAACCTAAATGTAAATATGTACAGTCAAACATTCAGGAAAATTTCATTGTCTGTGAAAAAGCTAAATAATTTGCACTACTAGTGAAATGTTAGATCGGATGTTTCTATCTATTCATTATTTACTGTGCTTTAATCTTCTCTATAATCATTTAATATTTCTTTATGTATATAGGATGTGATGGATTTCCATAAATTGTATTTTTTAGATTTTAACTCAAAATAAACTTCACATATATGTGAGGTTTATTTTTTGTTCAGTCCTCCCAGTGAGGTGTACAGCTGTGTGTCTTTACACAGTAATAAACACCCGTGTCTTCTGGCACCAGGCTGCTGATATCTACGTAAAGCACATTGTTGCTCGTGTCTCTGGAGATGCTGAAGCAAGTTTCATAGGAAAGTCCAGTCTATGCTTCCACCACCCCTTATGATCCTGATCCACTCCAAGCCTTTTCCTGTAGGCTGTCTGATCCAGCTTGTGCCGTAGCTAGTGAGGGCATAGCCAGAAATCTGACAGGACAACTTCACTGAGGCTCCGGGAGGTTTAGCCTCAGCAGGAGACGAGGTCAGACTGATGCCATGCAAATCTGAGAAGAGGAGAGCGGTAAAACACATAGAAGCTATTAAACACACTTCACTTCAACTCAGTCTAAAATATGGAGCATATAAAAAGTTGAGTAAAGTGTGGAGGGAGGTGTTTCCTCACAGGGCACAGAGGATATCAGAAGAAGAAGAGGCCAGCTCATGATTCCTCTGCTGTACTCGACCAAACACAGAGACTGCTGTGTACTTGCAGTGTATTTATATCTGTCTGATGTTGGGGAGATTTGCATGCAGTATGCGTTATGTATTTAACATTAATTCTGGCATTCTGTCTACAGTACAGCATTTCTTCAAACATGTGCAGACAAATTCTTAAAGCAAGAAACCAACAAATATATATATATATATATATATATATATATATATATATATATATATATATATATCAGAATATATTTTCATAACTTTCAGTAGGTTCAGAAGGTTAATTTTCTAAAACAACATCTCAGGCAATAGTTACTTTAAGGTTTATCTGTTTATATATATATATATATATATATATATATATATATATATATATATATATATATATATATATATATGAATGAGAATGAGTAATTTTACAGAAAAAGTTTGCTGTCGATAAAAACTTCTCACATGTAACTGCAATACAAATGAAGAAAGTATGAATTCCAGATTGGAGCATTTGTATCACCATGGTTTAAAAGAGAGAAAGCACTCAGATCAGAGATCAGACTCAGAACAGCATCAGAGGGAAATGAAGTCATTTATAACCCTGTCTTTATGATGGAGTTTGTGCATTGTTCGAGCAAATTAACTCAAAACTCTGCATAGTTCCATCTCAAATAATTAAAACAATTACTGTTGCTGTAAATGAAAACAAACTGCTGGTATGTTGTATGAGCTAAATGTATATCAGCATAAATGGTTCAAACACAAGATATAATTTGCATGGCATGACCATTATAGACATAAAAATATTCACAGAGGAATAGCAATGAGGAGAAAGAGCTTACTGTAAGACTCCAGCTGTGTTTCATGCTGTCTAGTACATAACTGCTCTTTACTCATTAGATATCATGTCCTTTTAGTACATCACAGTGTATCACTGTAACACCCAGAAGAACTTGAGGTTTTCTGATTTCTGAACAACACAAACATGTCCAGTTCTTTCAGAAACTGTCACTTTTCAGCTGTGTGTCTAATCCAGGTTATCCGACACAAACTGAATGTAGTTCCAGAAATAATGCAGGTCGCAAATCATCACTGTTTTTAAATCTTTGTGTATGATGATATAATATATAACATTTAGAAATATTTATTATTCATTTTGCAGGGTAGTGTAAAGAAATATATAATAATACTACGATAATGTTAGCAACAAAGAGCAATTATCTTTCAGTTGTTTAATGTGAGTGAGATGATGGTGAATCGTTGCAGTCTGTGAGGAGAGAGAGAAGCTGAATGTGTATTAATGAGCAGTTAGAGATGGTTTAGTTTACACAGACCTTTATCTAAAATACAACAGAAGCAGAGGACAGATTCAGTAAGGAATAAAACATTTGGGGGAATGCTGTTATAAATAATCTGTTATAAATAATATACTCTTATAGATATATTGTTATACATAATCAAGGGCAGGGTGATGTGATGCATCCTCACTTGAAGCAGTTTCACTGTTTCCACCTTAAAATTAATTATTTTCCTACAGTAGCATGTGCAGAAGTGCTTTATTCCTCTAATTCCCCTTGTATGCATTAGGTATTGAAATCAATATCAGGAATTAGTGATTAAGAAACATTTTTTTTTAAACTCAGAGTTATCATTTAATTTAAAAGCCAGCTCAACATGTGAAGCAAGTGGAATGTTAACTAGACATTCATTTAAAACAGCTAAGAAGATAAATAATATATTCTCCATAACTATGAACTGAGTAAACTTTTGTTTATTAGTTTTTGTGAAATGATTATCTAAGTGTCTAGGCTGAAGTGTTTGTAATGTTGAGATGAAGACGATGTTTTTGTGCAGTGCTGCAGCTTGTCATGTCAGTGTGGATCACAAGAACAGTAATACACAGTTGTATCTTCAGTCTGCATGTCCTGTCCCTGTAAGGTCACATTTTACTGGAAGTGTCTCGAGATATGACAGACTTGTCTTTAAGTGAATCTTCCTTGGAATTATCCTCATCATTATCAATTATGTTGATCCATTCTAGAGCTTTTCCTGCAGGTTGTCGAATCCAAGCTGTTCCAACGTGGCTGCTGCTATCAGTGCTAGAAGCTCCAGACACTCTACAGGTGATGGTTAAAGTCTCTCCTGGCTTTATAACCACTGAGTCTGGCTGGATGAGCTCAGTAGCACAGAACACATCTGTGAAAAGAGAAAAAGAAAAGGTTCACATGTTGAACTGAAAGGATCAAAGAGAAAGTTATGAAGCTTAAATCCAAACACTCACAGGGGGCGAGAGCCAGCAGCAGCAGTGGAGCTGAAGCAAACATGTTTGTGTTGAAGGAGGACTAATGAGAACGGCTTCCTCTCTCGATAAGCATGGTGCTAATATTACGGGGGGGGGATTGCATAAATATTACAGAGAAGCTGTATTGAGTCCAGCTCTGTGTTAATCACAGTCACATCCCATTTTGGCGCTATTTAACATCAGTTTATTGTGATAAGTAATTTAAGAATCTACTATTATTACTAACTTGATAGTTAAAGTTCGTCACTACAAACTTTGATTTTGACTTGAGAAAGCAAGTCTGCTAGGGAGTGTCTAGGGTGTTCTGGCTGGTTGCTCACCAGTTGTTAGGGTGTTTTTGGTGGTTGCTAGGGTTTTGATGCATTGTTCTGAGTGGTTGCTGGGGTGTTGCTAGGGTATAGCTAGGGTGTAGCAGTGTCCCAATACTTTTGGAGCTAGTCAGCGTTCTACTTCTTTTGGAGGTAGACAGTGTTCCACTACTTTTAGAGCTAGCTAGCTTTCAAATACTTTTGGAGCTGGATAGCATTCCAATACTTTTAGAGGTAGATAGCATTCCAATACTTTTAGCGCTAGATAGCATTGCAATACTTTTGGAGCTAGGCAGCATTTCAGTACTTTTTGAACTAGATAGCTTTCCAATTCTTTTGGATCTAGGTAGCATTCCAGTACTTTTTGATCTAGATAGCTTTCCAATACTTTTGGAGCGAGGTTGCATTCCAGTAATTTTGGAGCTAGACAGTGTTCCAATACTTTTGGAGCCGGATAGCATTCCAATACTTTTGGAGCTAGGCATCGTTCAGATACTTTTAGAGCTTGATAGCGTTCCAATACAGTTGGAGCTAGGCAGCGTTTCAGTAGTTTTGGAGCCAGGCAGTGTTCCAATAGTTTTGGAGTTAGGCAGTGTTTCAGTACTTTTGGGCTTCGGGCCGTCTGCACTCAGGTGGAGTGGAGGTGTGTGAGTTCTGACAGGTGGATTTTACAGTCAGTATTTGAACATTCCCTCTGTATAAGTGAATGGGAGTTTTTGTGAATTTTCATCGTCTGCAATGGGAATACCGGGGGTCCGATCAGTTTGGAAAAATAGATCCTGACCAGTTTCATCAGCTTGAAGGACTGTGCTGAGTTTGGTGGAAATAGCTTGAAAGTTTAAAGAGTTATAAGTCAGAATTTTCCAATGCAAGTCAATGGGAATTTTGGCCACTTTGACCATCCGTACCGGGAATTCCAGAATTCCAAATACTTCGGAAAGATATAACAACTCAAGTCAGAACAGTCTGAAGTTCTGAGCCGAGTTTGGTGCTTGAGCTTGAAAGCCCTAGGAGGAGATTCTGTTTAAATTTCTACCTCTACTACTACTACTACTACTACTACTACCACTAATAATAATAATAATAATAATAATAATAATAATAATAATAATGATAATAATAATGATAATACTACTAATACTACTAATAATAAAATTAATGCTACTACTACTACTACTACTACTACTACTACTACTACTACTACTAATAATAATAATATCAATAAGCTTAGTAGATGTTTCTCAAGCCAACATAATAATAGGAATATTTTGTGTTAAATAACTTAAGTATTTTATATTCAAATAATTTCGTACAGTAAATAATGTAATTATTTCTTCTTGTTATGGATGTAGTGAAAATTAAACTGAATCTTTGCCATAACACACACAAAATAATACATACAGTAACTGCTGTGAATAACTGCTTCCATGATTGCCACTCTAACAGTGAAATATTAGTGTTTTCAGAACAGCATGTAGCTAAAACGTGTTTATTACTGGCATTAAAACTGGGCTCTATATTTAACAATATAATCAAACTGTAATGGAAAATTCCCCATGCAGTCAAACCATTTTCATTCTGGTTTAGTCTGCACTCTAGAGGCGTTAACTGATA
The DNA here is from genome assembly GCF_001660625.3 of Ictalurus punctatus. Classification (NCBI taxonomy): domain Eukaryota; kingdom Metazoa; phylum Chordata; class Actinopteri; order Siluriformes; family Ictaluridae; genus Ictalurus; species Ictalurus punctatus. The sequence continues at coordinate 16,750,609 of NC_030417.2, read as the reverse complement.
AATACAGTGTGAAGTAGCAGATTGATAAGATTCTAAAGCAGGTGTTTTAAATTATAAAAAAAAAAACTAAATCTAGTGACCAGATGACAAAAGTCTAATTTCCTTAAGCAGCTCGACACTGAAACTATTCTCTTCTCCTACTTCTGTTTCTCAAAATCCTAAAATAATCTGCTTTAAGAAATCAAATCAGGAGTGAGGCATGTGACTTGGCTTCTCTACGTCCAGGTGTACACTCAGTGTTCCTGGATCGACTCTGGATCCACCACTCTGACCAGGAAAAAGTGTTTACTTAAGATGCACGAATGACTGAATGAATAATTAGATGTCTCATGAATTTAAATGATTATATTTTTAGTTACAGTAAATATATCCTTACACACCTCACTAATATTAATCAGTTTATTTTCAGTTTAAATTTACAGTATACAGACATAATGTGTGATCAAAAATGATAAACTATTGCTCTGTTGGGTCATTGGTGGCTTGATGGTTAAGACTCTGGGTTACTGATTGGAAGGTTGGGGGTTCAAGCCCCAGCAGTTCCAAGCTGCCATGGTTGGGCCCTTGAGCAAGGCCTTTAAACCTCTCTTGTATCATGGCTGACCCTGCACTCTGACCACAACTTCCTAACATGCTGGGATATGCGAACAAAGAATTAATTTCACTGTTCTGTAATGTAGATGTGAATAATAAAGACTCATTCATGTTCATAACATCTGGACTTTACAGAATCTGAATACTGCAGTAAGACTCCATAATAAACATTACAAGGGATAATACATTTTCATTTGTTTCTGGTTTGTAATATAAATAATTGTAAACAAAATGTAATTGAGCAGTTCATTAACCACAGTAAGGGAGGACTATATTCATCACTTACATAAATGACAACAGTAATGACTTGTTCAATAAAATGCTGTGTGAAAAATATGAGTGTGGTTTTAGTACAGCTGTTTCCTCAGCTCCAGTCACTGTGGCTTCTCGGGCGCAGTAATAAACCGCAGTGTCCTCTGTCCTCAGACTCTTGGCCTCTAAGTACTGTGTACTTGCTGGGACGTCTTCTGTCAAGGTGAACTGGTTCTTCAAAGACTCTGCATATTCTGCATTATTATTACCAGTACTCATAATACCAATCCATTCCAGAGCTTTCCCTGGTTTCTGTCGGATCCAGTGTATGTTGTGGCTCGTCATTGAATATCCACTTATTTTACACGAGATCTTCACAGATTCTCCATGTCTCTTTACCACAGCAGGAGACTGGTCCAGTTTGATCTCAGCACTGCAAAAACCTGCCAGATAAAACGATCAAAAATATCATTAATGCGTTAAATCATACACTCAGTGGTAAACATTTAAAGAAGTCTCAGTTACCTCGTGTTAACATGAGTATAAAAATGCACTGCAGAATGACGCCTAGCCCCATAATCGAACTCAGTGATGGAAGTTCTGTAATTCAGTTTGATGATATGAGCTTTAGCTGAGCAACAAGCTGATTTTATGCAGAGCAAATAATAACAGGATGGATTTGCATAAACTTCCTTTCACCAATAGAGTCAGATCTATAATATGAACCTCCACTGGCTGATTTTGCATGTGTCAAGGATGAGAGCGATGTCACAGTTTACAGTTTGCAAGTTCAGTTTAGTGTTTGGTGTACATGCAAGTAACCTTCAAAGTTCTTATGATTTATTCATTTCCATCAGTTTAAAGATGGTTGTTAATTAGCATTGAACATATTTTACAGTACTCTACAGACATCTAAGGCACATGCAAAAATAAAGAAATTAAATGTTTCTACATTTAAAAAAAAATATTATAATGTTCACTAAGAAATGGGTGCACAGTGGCTTAGTGTTTAGCACATTCGCCTCCCCGTGCAGCGGGGGTTTCCTCCGGGTAATCCGGTTTCCTCCCCCAGTCTGAAGACATGCAGGGTAGGCTGATTGGCATGTCCAAAGTGTCCTTAGTGTATGAATGGGTGTGTGTTTGTGATTGTGCCCTGCGATGGATTGGTACCCTGTACCCCACCTCGTGCCCCATGCTTTCTGGGATAGGCTTATTAGCGGTATTGAAAGTGGATGGATTCAGTAATAAACAGTAATAAAGGAAACAAAGTTAATATTTAGTTTGACGACCCTTTGCTTTAAAAAAAAATATAGTCTAAGGTACACTTTCTGCAGTTTTATAAGGAAATGAGCTGTAAGATTTATTGTGCATCTTGCAGAACCAGTCACATTTCTTCTAGAGTCTTTGCGTCCTATTTTTGCAGCAAGACCCAGCAGCCTTCATTGTGTTATTGTCTGAAAAGTGTCTCTTACATAATATGCTGCTTTCTTTAATGGTATGCAAACATTTTTCTGTAACAATTTTGTGCTGGAAAACTAATGTTTGGAAATATAAAATGTTCTTGACTCGATAATGTAGAAGTCATAAAACAAAAATCTATAAAAAAGTTTGTACTAAAAAAAAAATAGGGTGCCTCAGACTTTTGCACAATACAGTATATAATAAAAATATAACCTCAGAATACTCTAAGCAGTAAGATATTAAGAAGTAATATTTTACTTCATGCAGCAACTGAACGCTTTTTCATTCAACATTTACATGTTGTCTTTTATATTTACATAAGCTGTCTGAACTGATATGTTGGCTGTGTTATTGCTGCTGATATTTAGATGACGCCTCTGCTCCTGCTTTTGACCTTTTTTCTAGCTACTATAGAGCTACTGCCCTCTATAGGTGTGAAAACATTTACACTTTGTTTCTCTTCCTGCAGATGTGTGTTTTGTACTTAGCTGAGTGTGCGGAGCTTCTGTCACTGATACCAACATCCACTTTACACAGCCCAGATTCAACAACCTGCACAAAAGCTTAGGAATGGATTTAGATATTATTAATGTATTAATGGATTGATTAACTGTATATGGTATAAAACTGAAGTGATTTAAGCTGCTCACCTGCTCTCCTCCTTCTCACCACACACACACACACACACACACACACACACACACACACACACACACACACACACACACACACACACACACACACACACTAATGTAAGAGACATGAGTGAAGGGTCTGCATAAAATGCATCAACAACTACTATATTTTGTGAAAATGCTATGAACAGTATGCATAAACAAAAACAACCAAATAGCTGCACACTCATCCAAAATGATCCTCTTAATAAAATAGTAGGTGTGCTGTGGTCAGAAGGTGTTACATTCATATAACAGCAGGTCTGACAGTAGTTCCAGCTGCAAGGTTTACAAAGAGATGCTCGTTCTAATGTGTTTTAGTTCCTGCAAAATTTACACAATGATTTAATGGCTTTAAAGATAAAAATAAACAGAACTTATAGTATTGTTGAATGAACTGATAATGTATTCTGAACAGATATTTATACAAATAGGATTATTATTATTATTATTATTATTATTAATATTATTATTAATATTATTATTATTATTATTATTGTGGTTGTTGTTGTTGTTGTTGTTGTTGTTTTTAGAAATCTTGCAGGAAATCTGGTTGAGACTAGAGGTGTTTATTGGGACTTGGAAGCCTGTTAGTTTATTTGTTGAAGAACTGCCAGAGCCACAGTTCATACACTATGCTGACAAAACTGGAATTTCTCTGCCTGGAAAAGCTCTGTTGCCTCCTACTGTGTTCCGAAAGTATTGGACCTCAACCTGTGAAAACAAATTGTGTTAAACACAACAAACTGTTGGAGACATGCTGTTTTATTCCTAAATCCACCAAATAAATATTTATTTTAACTGGTAATTAAATATTCCATAAAATGAATAAAATAATAAATGTTCAAAATAACCACTAACCATCATTTTTATGCAGTTATTTGATGGATATTACTTTTTGTGTGTTTGACATGACACAAGCTGAAGTTGAATCTTCATTCCACTGGAAGAAAGTAAAAGTTTGACTGAGATGGTTTATTAGTTGCACTGAGAGGATGTCTCTAACATGTCTCAAAGTTTTTGTAAGGGGAATCCACTATTCTGTGTCACTGTGTATCTTGCGCAGTAATACACAGCTGTGTCTTCAGTTTGCAGATTCTATCCTCCAATTGTTATTGTGTTAGTAGCAGTGTCTCTGGAGATGCTGAACTTATTTACTGATATATCCAATCCACTCCAGAGCTTTTCCTGCAGGTTGTTAGATCCAGGCTGTAGTATAGCTGGTAACTGAATATGAAACCTTGCAGTTGATGGAGAGACTCTGGCCTTGCTGGACTGTCATGGAAGCATGCTGAGTCCGTTCATCACCATGCACATCTGTGGAGGAAAACACATGGTATATATATATGCTGCACATTTATTGTTATTGTAGTAAATGAATGAATTTGATAAAGCACTCACAGGAAGCAGCTGCCAGCAGGAGCAGTAGAGATGTAGAGAACATGATGTGTGTTGTTTGTACTGGGATCTTCTCTGTTCTCCAAAGTTTAACAGAGACCATCACATCATATAAATAGAGTGATGTCCAGTCCTGACGCTTGTATTTGCATATCTGATGATGATGGAAGGAGAACGTATTTAAAACATGTTTCAAACATGGTTGAGGAGATTTATCTAGTGCTTAAGTCTAGGCTTAAAACGTATTTGTTTACTCAAGGCTACCATGAGTAGACTTTCTGTTACGCTTAGCACAGTCCTAACAATCTCTGTTCTCCCTCTCTCCTTCTGTAGAGCAACACACGATTTTATGGAGATATTAGAAATCCTGATCCTTTCTGCTCTCCGGACCTGCCTGATCCGTTTCGGATGCCCTACCTCTGGATGGAGCTCTCGTCTACACCAGTTCCAGATTGCTGGGACTATGATTTCTTCTAAGGCCTCATAGACTTCATATAAAACCATAATGAACTTTTTCACACTATCTGTTGTTACCCAGATGAGGATGGGTTCCCTTCTGAGTCTGGTTCCTCTCAAGGTTTCTTCCTCTTAACATCTTAGGGAGTTTTTCCTTGCCACCGCCGCCACCGGCTTGCTCAACTGGGATAAATTTGCACATTTAAAATCTGTACACTGTGTTTATATGTTTCTGTAAAGCTGCTTTGAGAAAATGACCACTGTAAAAAGCGCTATACAAATACAATTGAATGGAAATTATCTGCTAGAGAATATGTGGCTTTTTAATGGAACAAATCTTTTCCATGACAGAAACATCTTTAACAATTTCTGTTATTATATATAAATAATGAGGGAATTAAACATATAGAGAAACTCATAACAAGGTTTAGATACTAAATTTAGGTTGATAATTATTATCTATGCTTGAGGATTTTATAAAAGCCAAAAATATAGGATACGGGGCGATTAGCGTTCATACTAGAGGTGTGTGCGTGTGTGTGTGTGTGTGTGTGTGTGTGTGTGTGTGTGTGTGTGTGTGTGTGTGTGTGTGTGTGTGTGTGTGTGTGTGTGTGTGTGTGTGTGTGTGTGTGTGTGTGTGTGTGTGTGTGTGTGTGTGTGTGTGTGTGTGTGTGTGTGTGTGCGCGCACATGTGTGTATTCACGGTGGCTTAGTGATTAGCATGTTTGCCTCACACCTCCAGGGTTGGGTGTTCGATTCCCACTGTGGCCCTGTGTGTGTGGAGTTTGCATGTTCTCCCCGTGCTGAAGGGGGTTCCTCTAGGTACTCCAGTTTCCTCCCCCAGTCCAAAGACATGCATGGTAGGTGGATTGTGTCCGTAGTGTATGAATGGGTGTATGAATCACTGTGCCTGGGGGCCATCTTCGTCTTGCCACTGGATCATGGTGGTCACCGGGAAGTGAGAGTGAGACCTAAGTCTTCCTCACTTTAATCCAATTCATATGCAAGTCGAGTCCCAGTATGTGTTTGTGTTCTCCATAATTGGAGGCGGAATTGGAAACTTCTGTCTTCGTCAAAATCGACAGACGAACTCCTGTGTGTGTGTGTGTGTGTGTGTGTGTGCGCACGCGTGTAATACTTGCTGCCACTGGTGTCTGAGAAAATTGCAACAAATTCCAGCACTGTTCCAGGCGCCTGTCTGATCCAAGCCATCCAAAGTTGGCTTAGAAAGTAAATCCAAGTAGATCCAAGTAGATAGTAGATCCAAGCCATCCAAAGTTAAACCCAGAGGCTGTGCAGGTCATTTGTTTAATGTGAGTGAGATGATGGTAAATCATTGCAGTTTGTGAGGAGAGAGAAGCTAAATGTATATTAATGAGCAATTAGAGATGGTTTAGTTTACACAGACCTTTACCTAAACTACAACAGAAGAAGAGGAGCTCAGTGACATATTCAGTAAGGAATAAGACAGTTTTCTGTACAGGATCTTTTTGTACAGGGATGTTGTTGATCTGTCTCACTGTGGATAACGAGCGCAGTAATACACAGCTGTGTCTTCAGTCTGCATTCTCTGCCCTGTTAATATTACTGTGCTGCTGGATGTGTCTCTGGAAATCTGAAACCTGCTTTTCAGTTTCTCACTGTTGTAAGTGTTACCATCGTAACATATATGTCCTATCCACTCCAGAGCTTTTCCTGCATGTTGTCGTATCCAGCCTGTACAGTAGGTACTTGTTAATGAATATCCAGACACTTTGCAGGTCAGAGTCATTGACTGACCAGGGGTTAATACCGTGGATCCGGGCTGGATCAGCTCAACACAGTGAACACCTGTTAAAGAAAAGTTATTTTAATGTTAGAAAAGAAAAATGTGCCCCAAAGATATTTTAATGTCAAATGTACAAACACTTACCGTGTATGGCTGCCAGCAGCAGCAGCAGTAGGGATGTAGAGATCATTGTGTGTGATGAAGCAGAATAAGTAAAAGCTCTTGGTCTCCATTGCTTAAATATATAACAGGGAAGGACATTTGCATAAAGACACTCTTAGGGGAAATTTGATCATCGCAATCCCACATATCACGACGAATGTATCTTATTAATGTGTGTGTGTGACTTGATTTTCATTTTATCTTAATGCATAAATGCATCTATACACACTAATTGACTATTGTCTTTTTTTGTTTGTTTGTTTTGTTTTGTTTCAGCTTCAGAGTGGTGTGATGCCGTTGATCCATCATCATGTTAGAATGATCAAATGTGCCCTTCAGAATAACTAGTATTGGGAATTCTACAGGGCTGTGGTATAACTAATATCATTGGTTGTGTCTTTTTGTTTTGAATATTTATTAGAGATAATGTCACGACCAAAACAATCACAGTTACAGAAAAATGAATTGATATAATTTATTAAGCTTGCTTATTGGACTTAAACAGTTTTAGATCTTAAAAGTAAATGGTAAATGGCACACTTATATAGCTCTTTTATCCAAACCGCTGTACACTGTGTCTTATTCACCCATTCACACATACACTCCAATGGTAGCAGAGCTGCCATGCAAGGAGCTAACTTGCCATCGGGAGCAACTTGGGGCTCAGTGTCTTGCCCAAGGACACTTTGGCATGTGGAGGCATGTGGGCCGGGAATCGAACCGCCAACCCTACGATTAGTGGACAACTTGCTCTACCAACTGAGCCACAGCCGCCCAAAAGTAACACTGCTGCTAAGGGAAACTTGTGAATTTTATGTGTGGATGAAGCACATATTTTATGAAGTTTTATGTAATTGTTCATGTAAATTTATGGAATGAGTCTCCAGTTTCAGTAAGATTTCCGACACAGGAAACTCTTTAGAACAGAGGACTTTGAACTTTGTGGTTTCTCAGCAACATGACAAGCTGCATTTTATTTTATTATTCATTTTGAGCGTGAGCATCTGGAGACGGAAAAACTGTTTATAACTTCTTAAACGTAAGTGATGACGGGAACTAACTTGTTTTGCGCAAGTTCCACAATATTAAATGTAGCTATTAATGGATTAAATGTATAAAAGCATTGTTACAAAAATAAACAAAAAAGTTAGCTTTGCTTCTGCAAATTACTGTGTTATGAAAGAAATAAACCACTTTGGGATGTGCGGTTACTTAAAAACATGATGATAAATTCAGGTTGGTAACAATAAGTACACTTCACATGGTGTATACTTACATGATATTAGCACAAATAAAATACAATATCCTAAAATCATCCTTCTCTGAGTTCTGCTTCACCCAGATTTAAAGTGTATGGGAGTGTTATCTATCACAGAGCTCACTAGAAACCTGAACAGCCAAGAACATGCTGTTTATACCCGACTCTATTTGAATAGGGCGTGTCCATGACCGCTATGGATGTATTAAATCCACAACCACAGGCTGCTTAGTGTATAGATGAGTGGATGATTATAAGGTTATATGTAGAACCCTACAACAGTATGTTTCACTATCAGAAAGGGTTTCAATGAACTCTTAAACCATTTGAAGAAGAATGTCTCTGAATGAAAAAAAAAAGTTTGTGTTTACACACTGTAACATGTGTGTGGTTTTAATACAGCTGTTTCCTCAGTTCCAGCCCCTGTGGCTTCAGTTGCAGTAATAATTGCAATGTCCTCTGTCTCTTGTTCTCTAAGAATTGTGTGCTTTTTGGGACATCTTCAGAGAGGAGAAATTGGCCTTTCATGGAGTTCACATACCCAATCCATTCTAGAGCTTTCCCTGGTTTCTGTCAAATCCAGTGCTTGTCGTGCTCAGTCATATCAAAGCCATTTATCTTACAAGAGATCTTCACATGAGTATAATAGTGAAGTGATATATAATGAAGATATTCTCAGTGAAGACATATAAATAAGTGTCAGGTACCTTGTGTTAACATTATAACAAGATGCAGTACTGAGTGACCCTCAGCCCCATAATCAAGCTTTTTGATTCAGTTGTGTGAAATGAGCTTTGGGTGAGTAACAACCTTCAACTAATAGATTTCATAGCTTCATGAATTCTTCTTCAAAACAAGTGAGCTGCTGCCCCCTACAGATGATTTTAATTCCAGCAATTTGTAGTGGTGGTGCTGCACAAAACATGTACATTTAATTTAATCCCTGGAAATAACATCAATCTTTTTCCTAGAGTTTATTTGCCTCGAGTCTCCCTGTGCTTTTATTTGTCTAAAATACAGTATTTGTCTTCACAAAACACTTACTAACATGTATTTACACTTTGCATTTTCACTTCCACATGATCATAATCCATGATTAAATTCTGTAATGCGTTCATATCATAATTAATTCCATGGGATTTTTATTAATAAAAGCTTGAGGAGTTTGCACACGTGTTTGGAATGAAAAAGTAAAATCTGAGTGCCGAATATAATGATGTTTAAAATAAAGGTCACTGGGGTTCAGTTCCTTGCTGAGGGAATATTTACAGCTCATGAGGACGTGCTTGTGTAAGTTTTTGTACAGCTCTGGAGTCTGTTGTGTCAGAGTGAGTCTCGTGCACAGTAATACACAGCGGAGTCCTGTGCACTCAAACCAGTTAGCTGCAGATACACCAGGTTTTTGGAGTTGTCTCTGGTAATTTCCAAACGTCCCTCAATGTGTTTGGCATATATCGTTTTACTGGCATCATACCAGATAACCCCAATCCATTCCAGTGCTTTTCCAGCTTCTTGTCTGATCCAGTGCATGCCATAGTCACCAAAGTTAAACCCAGATCCTTTACAGGAAAGACTCAGAGTTTCTCCAGGTTTTTTCACCACTGCACCAGTGGGAATAGACTCCAGACTTTGACACTGAATACCTGCTACATAAAAGAACAGAATTAGTGTATTAAAAAATAATAATGTTAAATATATTTGAGATTCAGCATGAGAACTCACTGATGAGGCTGATTAGCAACAGGAAGAAGGAGAGTGGGATCTTCATGGTGAGTGATGATGAGACTCGACTGCTCCACTCAGTTCAGCTGAACATAAATACCGTGTGGACACACAGCACTCTGGATTTGCATCATGACATCATGATGGAATAAATGTGTGAGTCATGATGATGTAACAGAGAGGAACAGCAAATAAACTTTCAACACATCATGTTCATCTACTGTGTTACTGTGAAACACTCAAATCCAGCAGAGATTTCAGATCATATTACACGAAAGTACGGAGTCCCTAAAGGGACATGGTGGTGGAAAAAATTTGGGATGGGTGAAAAAAAACCTCAAAGCTTTTGCATTCTCTTGCAAAACTTTGGCGTTCCCCTGAGAAACATTTGCATTCCCTCGCAAAGATTGCCTACTTGTTGTGTTGTGAACACAGGTTTCGCAAGAGACTTCTGTGTGGTGGTTCGCACTTGTATCTTCACAGCATCACTTGAGTAATTTTTTTCGTAGAAACAACGCACTTTTGCATATTATCCTTTTCAGGTGTCTTTCATTTCCGTCAGAACCGTGCCTCGAACTAAGCACAGACCACATTTCTTTATTGTGTCCAAGTTCAAAATAAAACTTTATGAACCGCTCCATTGTGAACCTATGGAGCTGTCTGAGCCACTATCAGCAGGAAAAGAAACAGTAAGTGTTTGACCGAACTCATAACAGGTTTTGCGAGGGAACACAAAAGTTTCTTGGGGGAAGGCAAAAGTTTTGTGAGAGAACCAAAAGCTTAAAAAAAAAAAATCCATCCCATTTTTTTCCACCACTGTGTCCCTTTATGGGCTCTGTAATTTCCTAACCAGCTTCACCAGTTAAATTAAATAAAGTAGCTTTTATAGACTGAAACAGGTCGTGATGATAATCAGTGCAGTCCTTTATGTGTTGTGTACTGAGTCAACATCAGGAATTAATCTTTAAGAGACACCAACAAATATTTTTGTGTCTGATTCATCAAGTGAAATTTATTACCAAATATTTTAAGTAGCATTTGAATTAAAATATAGGAAGTATAAAAAATAAATAAATAAAAGCTTTTAAACATGTAAAGCAAGTGGAATATTAACTGGATATTCAAACAGCTAAAAAAATATATATATATTCTTATATTCTTATTATTATGTCCTTTGTACTATTTTTTGGGGGGGGTTTTTGGATAAAATAATGATTTAGGTATCTGCAGGAGCAGTAGAGATGTAGAGAACATGGTGTGTGTTGGTCTTCTCTGTTCTCTAAACGTATTTAAAACATGGAAATTCATCTTATGGCGTATATGTGGATATGTGCCTCTTTGTTAAATGCTATAATTTTCTATAAAATGTTGAAGTGTCAGTGTAATAAGCACAAGGATTAAATACTAAATTTAGCATGATAATAATTATCTGTGCTTAGGGATATTGGGATCATTATAATTGAAAAATTCTACCTCTCAAAATGCTCTCACACTTTCTCACACATGATCACACAAATTCTAATTTGTTGATGTGATTATATATTATTGTTGAAGTGATATATAATGAAGATATTCTCAGTGAAGACATATAAATAAGTGTCAGGTACCTTGTGTTAACATTATAACAAGATGCAGTACTGAGTGACCCTCAGCCCCATAATCAAGCTTTTTGATTCAGTTGTGTGAAATGAGCTTTGGGTGAGTAACAACCTTCAACTAATAGATTTCATAGCTTCATGAATTCTTCTTCAAAACAAGTGAGCTGCTGCCCACTAAACTTATTTAAAACATGGAAATTCATCTTATGGAGTATATGTGGATATGTGCCTCTTTGTTAAATGCTATAATTTTCTATAAAATATTGAAGTGTCAGTGTAATAAGCACAAGGATTAAATACTAAATTTAGCATGATAATAATTATCTGTGCTTAGGGATATTGGGATCATTATAATTGAAAAATTCTACCTCTCAAAATGCTCTCACACTTTCTCACACATGATCACACAAATTCTAATTTGTTGATGTGATTATTGTTAGGAAAAGATACTACAGTATAACAAGTTCTTGTAAGTGATGTGATTATAATGGTGTGTATAATATTGTGCAGCAATGTAAGAGCTGTAGCATTATTATGTTAGAAATATGGTTTAAAATTTACATTATAAATGTTTTAAAATAACCTTGAACTCTTTGTTTTATTTGTGTTATAGTTCAACTTATGAGGTGTTTTTGTATAGGGATTTTGTTGATCTGTCTCACCGTGGCCAACAAGCGCAGTAATACACAGCTGTGTCTTCAGTCTGCATGTTCTTCCCTGTTAATGCTACTGTGCTGCTGGACATGTTTCTGGAAACCTGAAACCTGCTTTTCAGTTTTTCATTGTAGTGAGTGCTACAACTACCAGATATATCAGATATATACCAGATATACCAGATTTCAATAAGATACAAAACTAGCCTAAATCTTGATCAAAGTGTGAGGAAATCACACTTAGCTCACAAGGTTATAGATATTTTAATCAAACTCACTGTTTTCATCATTCCTGTTGTTGAACTGGCTCCTTATCCAACATGGTCTCTGCAGGAAGAACGCCTAGGCAAGTAGAAAGTAAAGCATTCCATGGTGTTTTGGAGATATGTTTTTATAGTGTATCAATGTTGAGGTTTCAAAATGTTAGACAGAAAACCCAATTTAGCCAAAATCAGATTTTTCATCTCTTTAGGTCAGTACATCACTGGACAAAAATTATGATACTCAGTAAAGAAAGATAAAACATGAAGTTTTTCATTGGAGTGCTGCACAGTTCATGTTCATGGTCAATTTGAATTCTAAACCAATTTATAATGTGATTTTAAAATTTTACAAACTCAGTAAATCAACTGAATATTAGCTAGCTGATGTCTTCTTATACTTATGAGAAACATAGAATTTCAAACAGAGATGAAACATTGTATCGCTATGGTATTGCTTTTGCTAATATATCACTTTTCTGTACTGAGTGTTTTTTGTACAGGGATGTTGTTGATCTGTCTTCAGTCTGCATGTTCTGCCCTGTTAATGTTATTGTGCTGCTGGACGTGTCTCTGGAAACCTGAAACCTGCTTTTCAGTTTCTCACTGTAGTAAGTGATACCACTACCAGATATTTGTCCAATATACTCCAGAGCTTTTCCTGCAGGTTGTCGTATCCAGTGTGTCCAGTAGCTGCCATCACTTACTGAATATCCAGACACTTTACAGGTCAGAGTCATTGACTGACCCGGGGATAAAACCATGGTTCCAGCTTGATTCAGCTGAACACAGTGAACACCTGTTAAAGAAAAGTTATTTTAATGCTGTAAAAGGAAAATGTGCCCAAAAGCCATATTTATGTCAAGTGTAAAAACACTTATAGTGTACGGCTGCCAGCAGCAGCAACAGCAGTAGGGATATAGAGATCATGGTGTGTGTTGAAGCAGAATAAGTACAAGCTCTTGGGATTCACTGCTTAAATATATAACAGGGAAGGACATTTGCATAGAGACACTTGTGACAGGTCTTCTACTCTTCATGCTACAGCCGGTCAGTGGGTTTGACTAGGAGGCTCATCAAGAGAACCATGTCCACAGTTCCTCCCTCTATAAAAGCTTAGGCTGTGTTAGTGTAGATGGAGCTTTTTCCTGGTTGCTTTGTGTTTGAGTTTGGCTTTTGTTTGTTTTGTAGTTTAGCTTGTTTTTGTAATTTGTTTTGAGTATTTAGTTTTCTATGTTTGATCCACTAACATCCTTGCACCAGATAGACATTACAGATGACTGTGTTGTTTCCTTGTTGTATATATATTTTTTTCTTTTTATGTTAATGAATGTTTATTGTTGCAACTGACTTTACTATGTCCTCCTTTCATTTGTCACGGCTTTGAGCCGGTCGTGACACACTCCTTATCAAGCAAATTTGATGCAATCCTACATATCTGAACCAATATACATTATTAACACATGTGACTTTATTTTTATATTCTCTTCATGTGTAAATGTGACTATACACATTAACTGACTATTTCACAATTTTAAACTGGTTTGTTTCAGCCTCAGGGTGGTGTGATGCCGTTGATCCATTACAATGTTAGGAACAAGCGCATTAATATAAACCTGTGATTTGCACTAACCATTAATCAGTACTGAAAATTCTACAGCGCTGTGTTATAACTGATACTAATGGTTGTCCTTTTTGTTTTTAATATTTATTAGAGATTTATTAGCGTCACCACCAGAAAAAAATCAATTACTGAAAATGACTGACTGACTGAATTTAAATTATTTATTCAGATTGCATAATGGTGTTAAATAGTTTTATTATTATTATTATTATTATTATTATTATTATTATTATTATTATTATTATTATTATTATTATTTAATAGTTTATAAGTAACACTGCTGCTAAGAGACACTTGTGAACTTTACTGACTGTGATATTTGTACTTATATCAACACCATGCACATCTGTGGAGGAAAACACATGGTGATATCTCACACGATATATGCTGCACATTTATGGTTATTGTAATAAATTAATACATTTGATAAAGCACTCACAGGAAACAGCAATCAGCAGGAGCAGTAGAGATGTAGAAAACATGATGTGTGTTGTTTGTACTGGGATCTTCTCTGTTCTCCAAAGTTATCAGAGACCATGAATGGAGTGATATCCAGCTCTGACACTTGTATTTGCTTATCTGATTGGAGGAGAATATATTTAAAATGTGCAAAATGTTCGTCTTGTGGAGCATATGTAAAGCCTACTTTATGAATCTTATGAACTCAAATAACAAGATATTATATGTAAAACATTTTCTTTGGCGTTGTAAGCATGTCTTTCCATAATGTTCATGCAACAATTAACCTAAAATGGTGTTTATTCAGCTGCTACCATTAACATAAACACTGACTGGATAGGCTCCAGTCTTCCCGCGACCCTCTGTAGGATAAGCGATACAGAAAATGGATGGATGGATGGACTATGGTATTAGAGGAATACAACACTGTGGGTCATGCTGTAATAGGAAAATAATCAACTTCTTTGTGGAAATAGTAACTCCATTTTGTGTTGGGCTGAATCACCCCTCCTCCTCATTGAATGTTTTCCGACAACAGCACTCCCATTTAATCATCAATTAAATCAATATAACAACAACAACAACAACAACAACAACAACAACAACAACAACAATATTGGTAGTTGTAATAATACCATAATTGCTTGAACAGAACACCTACTATAAAAACAATGATGTACAGTGATGTACAAGCCGATCCCAGTGGATGCAGGACATTCTTCTGTACTGGGTGTTTTTGTACAGGGTCCTTGTTGATCTGTCTCACTGTGTATCACGAGCACAGTAATACAGAGCTGTGTCCTCAGTCTGAAAGTTTTCCCCGTCTAAAATCACAGTGTTGCTGGAGGCCTCGGCTGAGAAACGGTTCTTGTTCTTTAGTGAATCTTTGCTGCCAGTATTACTGGAGCTGCAGTACCTGCCAATCCATTCCAGTGCTTGTCCTGATTTATATCGTATCCAGTTAGTACAGGAACTTGTGGCTGAATACCCAGTGATCTTACAGGGGACTGAAAATGATTCTCCAGGTTTAACCACTATGTCTGCAGGCTGAACCAGTTCAATACATTTAATTCCTGTGAACAACAAATTAATCAATTAATCAGGTACATTCTTTCAAAAAGAAATATATACACAATTATCTCAAAACTCTCCACATATTTACCCGATGCAGCTGTTAACAGCAGCAGTAGAAATGTAGAGAACATAGTTGAGTGGAACCTGAATCCTGAACCTCACTTCTCCTGAGAACACCTCAAATATTTTATAGGGGGTTTGATTTGCATAAACGTGTTTAGGGTTTCATAAAGGCACAGAGCTTAATGACTTGAGGCATTTCCTGGAAATGTAAAAACATGTACAAATTCCCAAAATATAAGAGAGTTATATACTATTTACTTCCTTTTTCCTCAAACAGTATGGATTATGCACCCTGGTTTAATGAGGCACTGATATAATAGACATTACAATGTTGTAGTTTGAGCTTACATCCCATGACTTAAATCCCAGGAGAACGTGTTCTCAAATTTATCACACCCTCAGTCCGTTAAACCTCAACATGTTGGGTAGATGTTGTGTGAATAGAGAAAGAGCGCCCCTCACAGGACTAAAAGCTTAAAGAAAAGTATAATGTTCATACATTTCTAATGTGGGTGTAGGCTAAATATACATTACAGAACACTACATGACCAACGGTTGGCTTACTAAATCTGATTGTCTGTAAAAAACAGAAAATAATTTGCAATGCTGCTCAAATGTTAAAGCAGCATTGTCTATAATATACAACCCCAATTCCG
Source organism: Ictalurus punctatus (assembly GCF_001660625.3). Classification (NCBI taxonomy): domain Eukaryota; kingdom Metazoa; phylum Chordata; class Actinopteri; order Siluriformes; family Ictaluridae; genus Ictalurus; species Ictalurus punctatus. The sequence goes on along the minus strand of NC_030417.2, from coordinate 16,734,477 downwards.
AAAAAGTTGGGACAGTATGGAAAATGCAGCAAAAAAAAAGAGTAATGTGAAAATTCACTTCACCCTGTACTTTAATGAAAACACATTATTAACACATTATTTTATGTTTAACTTTGTGAATTTTATTTATTTTTGAAAATTCTCATTTCTAATCTGATGGCTACAACACACTCCAAAAAAGTTGACCACTGTGCCACAACACCTTTTCTTTTAATAACACTTATTAAGTGTTTGGACACTGAAGACACTAGATGGTTAAGTTTAGCAAGTGGAATTTTTCGCCATTCATCCATTATGCATTTCATCAGCTGTGTAACTGTACGGGGCCTTTGCTGCCTTATTTTGCACTTGATAACAAGGCACACATTCTCAATCAGAGACAGGTCAAGACCGCAGGCAGGCCATGCTAGCACCCACACTCTCTGCTTATGCAACCATGCTCTGGTAATGAGGGCAGAATGTGGTTTGGCATTGTCCTGCTCTGGATGTCAGCATATGTTGCTCCAAAATGTGTAAATATCTTTCTGCATTAATAAGATAAGATAAGATAATACTTTATTAATCTCCAGATGGAGAAATTAGGCATGCCCTCACATATGTGCAAGTTGCCCATTGACCATGCTGATGCTGACAGATGTTTTTGGACCTGACGCTGATAACAGCTTTGATGGTCCTTTTCCTCATTGGCCCGGAGAATATGACAGCTGTTTTGTCCAAAAACTATTTGAAATGTTGACTTGTCAGACCACAAAACATGATTCTACTGTGCTTCTGTTCATCTCAGATGAGATTGAGCCCAGAGAAGTCGGCAGCGCTTCTCGACAGTGTTGATGTATGGTTTCTGCTTTGCATAATAAAGCCTTAACTTGCATCTGTGGATGCAGTGGCAAATGATTTTGACTGACAAAGATTTACCAAAGTATTCCTGAGCCCAAGTCAGTATATCCATTACAGACTAATGACGGTTTTTAAGATGGTGATGTCTGAGGAATCGGAGATATTCAGAAGTGGTTTTCGGCCTTGCCCTTTACGCACTGAGATTTGACTGGATACCTTGAATCTTTTAATTATATTGTGCACTGCTGAAGGTGAAATGCCCCAAATCCTACCGATTTGTCTCTGGGGAAAGTTGCTTTCAAAGTGTTGGATTATTCGCTGATGCATCTGTTGACAGATTGGCGAGCCTCGACCCATCCTTGCCTTTGAAGGACTAGGCCTTTTTTGGAGGCTTATGATTAGACTTATTTCACTTCACCTTCTTATTTTAAATTGTCACATCCCTATTAGTCCTAAATTGCCCCTGTCCCAACTTTTTTGGAACATTCATCAATTTCAAGATAAATGTTTATTTTCAAAAACTATGCAATTGATTAGGTAAAACATCAAATACCTTGTCTTTATATGTTTTTGTTTAAATAAAAGTCAAAGTACATTTACAAATCACTCCTCTTTGTTTTTATTAGCATTTTCAATACTGTCCCAACTTTTTCGGAATTGGCTTATACTGTGACACCTCAATTTTTTAAACCATAAGTATATTTCTAAACATGTTTATATTTACTTTGCAACTTGGGCTAGGATTTGTTCCTGCAAAAATCATGTGTAAGGAGCTGGTTTAACAATCACTGTGGTGAAAAACAGACAGTTTGCCTGAAGATAACCTGAAACCTTACTAGCTAAGTGTGATTTCCTCACACAGTGAATTTCACACTTTGATAACTATGCATTGCAGTAGCATGAACATAAGCCTAATCAGCTCAATTTGTAATCAGATACTGACTGTCAAAATGTCCAGGATGCTCTTGCACTCAGCCAGAATTCTTCTTCTTCTTCTTCTTCTTCTTCTTCTTCTTCTTCTTCTACTTCTTCTTCTTCTTCCTTTTATTATAATTAATTAATTAATTATTGTCCATTAAAAATTGTCCATTGTTCATGGAGTAACATGACATGACATGACACAGAAATGATAAAACATTGTATTTCTACTTTTTCTGATGTAAATAGTTTACTGTACAGGACGTTTTTGTACAGGGATGTTGTTGATCTGTCTCACTGTGGTTCACGAGCGCAGTAATACACAGCTGTGTCTTCAGTCTGCATGTTCTGACCTGTTAATGTTACTGTGCTGCTGGACGTGTCTCTGGAAACCTGAAACCTGCTTTTCAGTTTCTCACTGTAGTAAGTGCTACCATCATAACATATACGTCCGATCCACTCCAGAGCTTTTCCTGCAGGTTGTCGTATCCAGTCTGTACAGTAGGTACTTGTTAATGAATATCCAGACACTTTACAGGTCAGAGTCAATGATTGACCAGGGGTTAATACTGTGGATCCGGGCTGGATCAGCTCAACACAGTGAACACCTGTTAAAGAAAAGTTATTTTAATGCTGTAAAAGAAAAATGTGCTCCGAAGCCATTTTTATGTCAAATGTAAAAACACTTACAATGTACGGCTGCCAGCAGCAGCAGCATTAGGGATGTAGAGATCATGATGTGTGTTGAAGCAGAATAAGTAAAAGCTCTTAGTCTCCATTGCTTAAATATATAACCGGGAAGGACATTTGCATAGAGACACTCCTTATATTAGGGTACATTTGAGGGAGTCTTCTAAATCAAATCACCTCCCCATCTAACAAACATGTCATTTTAAATATAAAAAAACGTGGGACATTGATCCATGTCTATTTAAATATATCTATCAGTCCTGTTTTGTTTTCAGGTGAATAAGCAAACACACTACAGTATAACCACATTTAGTAAGGAATAAAACACAGCAGGGGTACTGATACAGGAAAATAAGCAATGACATGGTGTTGGGATGAAACAGAATTAGTTACAGAATTAGTTCCTAAAGTAGATTTTAAAAAAATACAGCTGCCAGCTGCCATGAGGAGGTCCATCTTATGAAGAACAAGTGGCTTTTTAATGGAACAAATCTTTTCCATGACAGAAACCTCTTTACCAATTAACATTATTCATACTTCAATAATAAAGGGAATTATAAATATAGAGAAACTCAAAACAAGATAGACCTGTTTTTTTTCTCCCCTACCCGCTTCTGTGTGTATTTTTTTATTTGGACTTAATTGTGATATTTTATAACAAACTAAGTTGGTTCTTTTTCCCATATTATAAATATTTCAGTCTTTTAAACCATTTGATTTGCATAATAATGTTTAGGCTTTCACAAAGGTTCAATAAAACCAAAGTCATACTACATTTCCTGCAAATGTACACATTCACAAAATACAAGAGTTAGTACTATTTACTTACTAAGTTATCAAAGAGTGTGCATTATGCAGCCTGGTTTATTAAGACATGGTTATAACAGATCTGTAATGTCTTAGTTTTTAATTAATGTTGTAAATACATTTTATGACGGTGATGGAAATCCCAGGAGGACATCAGTCCTCTCTCAGTCCTTTTAATCTCTCAGTTTTTTTAACCTCAACATGTTGAGTGGATGTTGTGTAAGTAGAGAAAGAGTGCCTCTCAGAGGACTTAAAGCATAATGGAAATCATAATGTGCAGATATATAAGTATACAAAACCTAAATGTAAATATGTACAGTCAAACATTCAGGAAAATTTCATTTTCTGTGAAAAAGCTAAATAATTTGCACTACTAGTGAAATGTTTGATCGGATGTTTCTATCTATTCATTATTTACTGTGCTTTAATCTTCTCTATAATCATTTAATATTTCTTTATGTATATAGGATGTGATGGATTTCCATAAATTGTACTTTTTAGGTTTTAACTTAAAATTAACTTTACACATATGTGAGGTTTAATTTTTGTTCAGTCCCCAGTGAGGTGTACAGCTGTGTGTCTTTACACAGTAATAAACAGCCGTGTCTTCTGGCAACAGGCTGCTGATATCTACGTAAAGCACATTGTTGCTCGTGTCTCTGGAGATGTTGAAGCGAGTTTTAAAGGAAGCTCCAGAGTTTATGCTTCCACCACCCCATATGATCCCGATCCACTCCAAGCCTTTTCCTGGAGGCTGTCCGATCCCGCTTGTGCCGTAGCTAGTGAGGGCATACCCAGGAATCTGACAGGACAACTTCACTGAGGCTACCGGAGGTTTAACCTCAGCAGGAGACAAGGTCAGACTGATGCCATGTACATCTGAGAAGAGGAGAGCGGTAAAACACACAGAAGCTATTAAGCACACTTCACTTCAACTCAGTCTGAAATATGGAGCAAATAAAAAGGTGAGTAAGGTGTGTAGAGATGTGTTTACTCACAGGGCACAGAGGATATCAGACAAAGAGGCCAGCTCATGATTCCTCTGCTGTACTCGACCAAACACAGAGACTGCTGTGTACTTGCAGTATATTTATATCTGTCTGAGGTTGTGTTGGGAAATTATCCATCTATCCATCCATCTTCTACCACTTACTCCTTTTCGGGGTCATGGGGAACATGGAGCCTATACCAGGCAGCATCGGGCACAAGGTGGGGTACTCCCTGGACAGGGTGCCAGTACATCACAGGGCACAATCACATACACACTCACACACCCATTCACACATCCATTCACACACTACAGACACTTTAGACACACACCAATCAGCCTACCATGCATGTCTTTGGACTGGGGGAGGAAACCGGAGTACCTGGAGGAAACCCCTGCAGCACGGGGAGAACATGCAAACTCCACACACTCATGGCCCCAGCGGGACTCGAACCCCGGACCCTGGAGGTGTGAGGCGAACGTAGATTAAAAATTAATTAGATTAAAATATAAAATAGAGTCACTAAGAAAAGGGAGAAAAAGACCTCCTGTACGTAGAGCAAGAATAAGGGGGCGGCAGCAAGGTGAGCCTGCAGAAATAGATAAGAAGAGTCCTGCGTGTGTACAAAAGACACGCCCACAGACACTCGCACGAACACAGAGAAGAGTTTAAGAAACTTTATGCAGTTTGATTAGGTAATTAGGTATTTTTAACAGAGGTTTAACAGAGGTTTTCCTGTTTACGGCCCAAGGAAGTTGAGAAGCCTGAGTGCCTTTCGACACAGTAGAAATCGGGGGTGTTTGCGTGCCATAAGGCATCCTATAGCTCGTCTGGATAGCCGCATCCGAATATCTTTTCTTCATGAGGGGTACTGAGATGGAAGTTTGAGTAGATGCTTCCGTTCTTTCTTTCAGTAAAGGCAGCACGGTTAAACGTGTCTGAGTGCCAGAATCCACTTTATGCCATTTGAGAAGGGGTCCGGTAAATTGGGTCTGTTTCCGTCTTCCTCTTAAAGGATGATCCATGGGCTTGTTTAGAAGGCCCAGGGTTGATGGGAGTAGATCGTACGTCTAGAAATTACGGATATTAAAGAATACTTATTCATACATAAAAAGTACATGGGACTGGGCTGGAAAAACAACAAGGAGGATAGATAGAGAACAGTTTGTACTCACCCATGGTTCAGCGAAAACAAGAGATGCAGGGGGAGAAAGGGGGGGGGGGGGGTCTTTAGGTTGAAGGAGATAAGGAAGACGCCTCCCCAAAGTAATAAATAATAAAGAAAAACAGATGTTGGCTAATGACGCACAAGAACAGATTGAGGCAAAAGTTATACTAGGAAAAAACTTGAGGGCCAACACAGTGACAAGGTGCAAGTTGAGATAAGAGGGTCCTCCGTAAAGGTACATGGATGCTTTAATTGTATATAAAACAATTAAAGTTACTCCGTAAAGGATTGTACTTTGATACTTGCCACCTACGGGTCAAGCACGTATCCCTGGTCCAGTAATACTGGTTTGTTTGGTAACTTGCTGAATAAATCTGCCTTATCTGTATCCAGTCCCCGAGAGTTTTGGTAAAGTTATTTCTTTAAAGTATAAGTCAGATTGGTTAATAAAGTATAGAAGTGTTAAAAGTTATTGAGCTAGCAGGGCCAGTACAGGCCGAAGAAGACGAAATTTTCCTGCAGTTGGGGAGATTTGCATGCAGTATGGGTTATGTATTTATCATTAATTATGGCAGTCTGTCTACAGTACAACATTTCTTTGAACATGTGCAGACAAATTCTTAAAGGAACAAACCAACAAATAAATCAGTTACATTTTATCAGAATATATTTTCAGAACTTTCAGTAGGTTCAGAAGGTTAATTATCTAAAACAACATCTCAGGCAATAGTTACTGTAAGGTTTATCTGTAATGTACGCCAAATAAATAGGTTAAATTTATAAACTACTTTTCATATTTATTTTACTTATACACACACACACACACACACACACACACACACACACACACACACACATATATATATATATATATATATATATATATATATATATATATATATATATATATATATATATATATAGATGAGAATGAGAATGAGTAATTTTACAGAAAAAGGTTGTCAGCTTGCTGTCGATAAAAAATTCTCACATGAAGCTGCAATACAAATGAAGAAAGTATGAATTCTAGATTGGAGCATTTGTATCACCACGGTTTAAAAGAGAGAAAGCACTCAGAACAGCATCAGAGGGAAATGAAGTCATTTATAACCCTGTCTTTATGATGGAGTTTGTGCATTGTTCGAGCAAATTAACTCAAAACTCTGCCTAGTCCCATCTCAAATAATTAAAACAATTACAGTTGCTGTAAATGAAAACAAACCGCTGGTATGTTGTTGAGCTAAATGTATATCAGCATAAATGGTTCAAACACAAGATATAATTTGCATGGCATGACCATTATAGACATAAAAAATATTCACAGAGGAATAGCAATGAAGAGAAAGAGCTTACTGTAAGACTCCAGCTGTGTTTCATGTTGTCAAGTCCATAACTGCTCTTTACTCATTAGATATCATGTCCTTTTAGTACATCACTGTGTATCACTGTAACATCCAGAAGAACATGAGGTTTTCTGATTTCTGAACAACACAAACATGCCCAGTCCTTTCAGAAACTGTCATTTTTCAGCAGTGTGTCTAATCCAGGTTATCCAATACAAACGGAATGTAGTTCCAGAAATAATGCAGGTCACAAATCATCACTGTTTTTAAATCTTTGTGCATGATGATATATAACATTTAGAAATATTTATTATTCATTTTGCAGGGTAGTGTAATGAAATATATAATAATACTATGATAATGTTAGCAACAAAGAGCAATTATCTTTCAGTTGTTTAATGTGAGTGAGATGATGGTGAATCATTGCAGTCTGTGAGGACAGAGAAGCTGAATTTGTATTTATGAGCAGTTAGAGATTCTTAAGTTTACACAGACCTTTACCTAAAATACAACAGAAGCAGAGGAGCTCAGTGACAGATTCAGTAAGGAATAAAACACTTGGGGGCATGCAGTTATAGGAAAATAATCAATAGCAGGTTGATGTGATGCATCCTCACTTGAAGGAATGTCACTGTTACCACATTAAAGTTAATTATTTTCCTACAGTAGCATGTGCAGAAGTGCTTTATTCCTCTAATACCTCTCGTATGTGTTGTGTATTGAAATCAATATCAGGAATTAGTCATTAAGAAACTTTTTTTTTTTTTTAAATCAGAGTTATAATTTAATTTAAAAGCCAGTTATTGTGTGTACCATTTAAATTCAATTGTATGAAAATCAAAAACTACTTTCGAACATGTGAAGCAAGTGGAATTCTAAATAGACATTCAGATGATTTCATTTAAAACAGCTAAAAGATAAATAATATATTCTCAATAACTACAGTGAGGGAAAAAAGTATTTGATCCCCTGCTGATTTTGTACGTTTGTCCACTGACAAAGAAATGATCATTCTATAATTTTAATGGTAGATTTATTTGAACAGTGAGAGACAGAATAACAACAAGAAAATCCAGAAAAACGCATGTCAAAAATGTTAGAAATTGATTTGCATTTTAATGAGGGAAATATGTATTTGATCCCTCTGCAAAACATGACTTAGTACTTGGTGATAAAACCCTTGTTGGCAATCACAGAGGTCAGACGATTCTTGTAGTTGGCCACCAGGTTTGCACACATCTCAGGAGGGATTTTGACCCACTCCTCTTTGCAGATCTTCTCCAAGTCATTAAGGTTTCGAGGCTGACGTTTGGCAACTCGAACCTTCAGCTCCACAACACTTTCACCCAGGGCGCTGGAGGATTTCAGTCCTTCACGGCGTAGTGTGTTACCAATTGTTTTCTTGGTGACTATGGTCCCAGCTGCCTTGAGATCATTGACAAGATCCTCCCGTGTAGTTCTGGGCTGATTCCTCACTGTTCTCATGATCATTGCAACTCCACGAGGTGAGATCTTGCATGGAGCCCCAGGCCAAGGGAGATTGACAGTTCTTTTGTGTTTCTTCCATTTGCGAATAATCGCACCAACTGTTGTCACCTTCTCACCAAGCTGCTTGGCAATGGTCTTGTATCCCATTCCAGACTTGCGTAGGTCTACAATCTTGTCCCTGACATCCTTGGAGAGCTCTTTGGTCTTGGCCATGGTGGAGAGTTTGGAATCTGATTGATTGATTGCTTCTGTGGACAGGTGTCTTTTATACAGGTAACAAACTTAGATTAGGAGCACTCCCTTTAAGAGTGTGCTCCTAATCTCAGCTCTTTACCTGTATAAAAGACACCTGGGAGCCAGAAATCTTTCTGATTGGGAGGGGGTCAAATACTTATTTCCCTCATTAAAATGCAAATCAATTTATAACATTTTTGACATGCTTTTTTTCTGGATTTTCTTGTTATTCTGTCTCTCACTGTTCAAATAAATCTACCATTAAAATTATAGAATGATCATTTCTTTGTCAGTGGGCAAATGTACAAAATCAGCAGGGGATCAAATACTTTTTTCCCTCACTGTATGCACTGAGTACAAGTTTTTATTAGTTTTTGTTAAATGATTATCTAAGTGTCTAGGCTGAAGTGTTTATAATGTTGTGATGAACCTGTTGTTTTTGTGTATCACTGCAGCTTGTCGTGTAATACAGTAATACACAGCTGTGTCTTCAGTCTGCATGTTCTGTCCCTGTAAGGTCACGGCGTATCTGGACGTAGCTCAAGAGATGATAAACTTGTCTTTAAGTGAATCTTTCTAATAAATACCCCATCATAATAAATAATTTTGATCCATTCCAGAGCTTTCCCTGCAGATTACCGAATCCAAGCTGTTCCATAGTGGCTGCTGCTATCAGTGATAGAAACTCCAGACACTCTACAGATGATGATTAAAGTATCTCCTGGCTTTATAACCACTGGCTGGATGAGCTCAGTAGCATAGAACAGAAAGAGCATAGAAAGACAGAAATAACAGAAAGCATAGAAAGAGAAAAAGAAAAGGTTCACATGTCAAACTGAAAGGATCAGATGAAGTAATTAAGCTTAAATTCAAACACTCACAGGGGGTGAGAGCCAGCAGCAGCAGTGGAGCTGAAGCAAACATGTTTGTGTTGAAGGAGGATTAATGAGAACTGCTTCCTCTCTAGATAAGCACTGTGCTAATATTACAAGACAAAATGGAGATTTGCATAAATATTAAAGAAAAGCAGAGTTGAATCCAGCTCTGCAGCTGTTAATCACAGTCACATTGCATTTTGGCTCTGTTTAACATCATTTTATTGTGATAAGTAATTGAAGTATCTGCTGTTATTACTAAATAGATTGGTAAAGTTTGTCACAACAAATTATGATGCAGGCATGAAAAAGCAAGTCTACTAGGGAGTTGCTAGGCAGATGCAAGGGTGGTTGCTAGGCTGTTGTTAGGGTGTTTTAGGAGGCTGGAGTCTTGCTGCGTGGTTCTGGGTGGTTGCCCGGGACTTACTAGGCTACAGCTAGGGTGTAGCAGTGTTCCAATACTTTTGGATCCATCAGTGTTCCAATACTTATGGCACCAAACAGCATTACAAATACTTTTGGAGCTGGCAGTGTTCCAATACTTTTGGAGCACTGCTGTGTTCCATTACTTTTGGAGCTGGGCAGCATTCTAATTATTTTGGCATTCTAACTGTTTCAGAGCCAGGCAGCATTCAAATTTTTTTTGGCTCTAAGCAGCATTCCAATACTTTTAGAGATAGACAGTGTTCCAATACTTTTAGAGCTAGACAACATTCCAATACTTTTGGAGCTGGACAGCGTTCCAATACTTTTGGAGCCAGGCAGCAATCCAATACTTTTGGATCTAAGGACCGATCTAATACTTTTGGAGCTAGACACCATTCTAATTCTTTTGGATATAATTCAGTTTGATGTAGAGCAAATAATAACAGGATGGATTTGCCTAGACTTCCTTTTAACCAATAGAGTCAGGTCTATAATATGAACCTCCACTGTCTGATTTTGCATGTGCCAAGGATGAGAGCGATGTCACATTTTACAGTTTGCCGGTTCAGCTTAGTGGTTGTTTTTAATAATTGGTGTACATGCAAGTATCCTTCAAATTTCTGATTTATTCATTTCCATCACTTTAGAGATGATTGTTAATTAAGATAAGATAAGATAAGATAAGATAAGATAAGATAAGATAAGATAAACTTTATTGATCCCACAATGGGGAAATTCCCTCATTACAGCAGCTCAATTACACAAAAAACTGATAGGAAAGAATACACATTAAATAGGAATAGAATTTAATATATATATATACACACACACACACACACACACACACACACACACACACACACACACACACACACACACACACACCATTTGAATAGAAAAATAAGAGTAAAAGTAATTAAAAAAAAATAATAATGATAATATGTACACTATGAACACCTCAATGTATATACAGATGAATACAATTTTGAATATATACAGATGAGTGACACCTTGTTTATATACATAAATTGATAAATGGATTATTGCACAGTTAACAATAGAGGGGTGAGCAACAAATAATAATTATGTGTAGGTTGATGATGCAAAACAGTTAGCAGTGCTACATTATGTTGTTATTGCATTAACAAGTCTGACTGATGTAGGGATGAAGGACCTGCATGTAGCAGTAGCATGCTTTCTTGCAATTATTACAGTACTGCACAAAATACTTTTGCACATGAAAGGAAATGTTGTAGAGCAAATATGCCTTCAAAAAATAAAGAAATTAAATGTTTCTACATTTAAAAAATACTATAAAGTGCAGTAATGAACAGTAATAAATGAAACAAAGTCAATATTTAGTTTGACGACCCTTTGCTTTAAAAATAGTAGTCTCAAGTACACTTTCTGCAGTTTTATAAGGAAATTTAATTTTGTGCTTGAAAACTAACATTCGGAGAGTTTCTGTTGGGAGTTACTCGTCGTTTGAGGTACAGTGTGTTGTGTTGGAGTTGATCTCTTCCACGCTATTCTGTGCTTTGATTTATTGGCCACCTAACCCAGACAATGCTTTTTTAAATGATCTTTGTGATTTTTTAACTTCTTTTGTTCCGTTGTATGATCGTTTGTTATTATTGGGTGATTTTAATGTGCATGTCTGCTGCCCTGGTTGACCTTTGGTTACTGAATTTTGTAATATCTTTTCCTTTGGTTTTATTCAACACATAAATCAGGCAACACATGTCCTTGGTCATACACTAGACCTTATTTTGTCTTATGGAACCGCTGTTGATAATGTTAATATTGAAGACGTTTCCTTCTCTGATCACAAGCCCATTGTTTTTAATGTCCCTGCTGTGAACTCCGCCGTTGTGACTAGGCCTTCAGGATATTATTCTCCTTGTATTAATTCACTCACTGCCTCTGGGTTTAGTGAAAGTTTTCTAGCTAATGCTGTTGAAACATCTATCTTGGGTGCTACAGAGTCTTCTTCTGGCCCTGATGATTTGATTGCATTATTTTACACATTTTGCTCCATTATTTTAGATTCCATTTCTCCTTTTAAGCTGAAGCTACCAAATCGTAAATCTTATTACTGGCTTGACGATAATACTCGTTCTCTCAGACAGGCTTGTCGTAGAGTTGAGCGGAGATGGAAGCATGATCAGTTAACTGTGTCCTTCCAGATTTTTAAAGATTGTTTGTTTAAGTTTCAGAGTGCAGCAAAGTCAGCTAGGTCTATGTATTTCTCTGACTTAATTGATACACACTGTCATAGACCAAAGATCTTATTCATCACGATAAATTCAATAATTAATCCGAGTTGCCAATTCCATGGGGAATTCTCGGCTGAACTTTGTGAGAAGTTTTTAAGGTTTTTTGCTGATAAAGTAATTACCATTCGTTCTTCCTTCACTTCGTATTTATCAGACCTGTCCCCGAATTCACTGGCTTTACCGGTTTCATTTGATCAAGTTGAACACGTTTCTCTAAAGGAACTGTGTGATCTGGTTAACCAGATGAAAATATCATCCATGCCACTTGATATTGCTCCCACTGTGCTTATGAAAGCAACCTTTTCTGAAATTGGGCCCAGTATCCAAGTGTTGATAAATTCTTCTTTGGATGCTGGGGTGGTCCCAAATTGTTTTAAGCATGCTATTGTTCAAGCTTTGCTTAAGAAACAGGGTTTGGATGAAGGTTGCCTTAATAATTATCGGCCTCTCTCTTAGCTACCATTTCTGTCAAAGCTGCTAGAGAAAGTAGTACAATCTCAATTGCTCCTGTTTTTAAATTCAGCTATGTTATTTGGACCTTTACAATCTGGTTTCACTGCTTTTCATAGCATGGAGTCTGCTTTGTTAAAAGTGTCCAATGACATTTTACTCATAGTGGATGCTGGTAAAAATACTGTGTTGATGCTACTAGATCTTACAGCTGCCTTTGATACTGTAGACCATAACATACTTCTCTGGCACTTAGAGCGTCTGTTTGGTATCAAGGGCACTGCCCTACAATGGCTCAGCTCATATCTTAAGGACAGGTCTTCCTCGGTAGCGTTGGGTAATTTCTGCTCTTCTTCTAGTCTTATTATTAGTGGTGTTCCTCAAGGCTCCATTCTGGGCCCACTTCTATTTAATTTATATATGTGGCCGTTGGGGAATATTATTGGGGCACACAATGTCTCTTTTCATTCATATGCTGATGATACCCAGTTGTACATTCCTTTGAAAGCTGGTGACTCCATTCAGCCATTGTTGGACTGTCTGGATGACATTAAAAAATGGTTGACAAATAATTTCCTCCGACTTAATGAAAACAAAACTGAAATAATTGTTTTTGGCCCCTGAGATTGAGAGATGGTCTCATTAACGAGCTCAATAATTAATTCCCCTCAATTTCTTCCCAGGTTCGGAACCTTGGCTTCATTCTTGACTCAGAATTATGCTTAACCAAGCAGATAAATTTGGTCATTAAGGCTAGTTTTTATCAAATACGGATTATTTCGAAACTCAAAACATTTTTGTCTTTCCGTGATTTGGAGAAGGTTATTCATGCTTTTATTATTTCTCGCTTAGATTACTGTAATTCATTATACTTGGGTCTTCCTCAGTCATCTCTGGCTCGTCTTCAGATGGTTCAGAATGCAGCTACAAGGCTGTTGACCAGGACAAAGAAGTTTGATCGTGTCACCCCAATTTTAGCATCGCTTCATTGGCTCCCAGTCCGTTTTAGGATTCAGTTTAAGGTTCTGATGTTTGTTTTTCATCTTGAAGATCTTGAAGACTCAGGTTTACTATTTTATAAGTAAAGTATATAATGGACTTTCACCATAAATGGATTAGAAAACAATAGCAACACCAAAAACACATAGCACTGATGATATGGTGACGTTTTGTGTGAGGAGTAGGAATGTAGGGATATGAATATATTATTTGGAATGAATTGATAATGTGTTCTGAACAGATACTAATATAAATAGGAGGTTTGTTGTTTTAGGAATCTTGCAGGAAATCTGGTTGACACTAGAGGTGTGTATTGGGACTGGGATGCATATTAGCGTGTTGGAATTTCTACCTCCAGAGGCTTTTTTCCCCACCAGTTTATTTGTTGAGCTCTACTGCCTCCTTTAGTTGTTTGAAATATTGTACCTGTATAAATTGTATTGTGCCTCACATTATTAAACTGATTAAACATTTATTCCAGTTGTTTATTAAATATTCCATACAATTCAGAGATTAATAATGGTTCAAAAATCAACAGTCTTTGAAGAATGTATATTTTATTTAAAAAATGACTACTATGTGTTTAAAAATGACACAAGCTATTACAACTTCATTCCAGTGGAAGAAAGTAAAAGTTTGACTGAGATGGATTATCAGTTACATTGAGATGATGTCTCTAACATGTCTCAAAGTTTTTGTAAGGGGTTTCCACTATTCGGTGTCACTGTGAGTCTCTTGCGCAGTAATACACAGCTGTGTCTTCAGTTTGCAGATTTTGTCCTCCAATTGTTATTGTGTTAGTAGCAGTGTCTCTGGAGATGCTGAACTTATTTTTCAGTTTGTCACTGTAAGCTGTACTCCCACCGTTATTAATGTATCCAATCCACTCCAGAGCTTTTCCTGCAGGTTGTCGGATCCAAAATGTAGTATAGCTCGTAACTGAATATGAAACCTTGCAGTTGATGGAGAGACTCTGGCCTGGCTGGACTGTCATGGAAGCAGGCTGAGTCAGTTCCTCACCATGCACATCTGTGGAGGAAAACACATGGTGATCTCTCACACAATATATGCTGCACATTTATTTTGTTATTGTAGTAAATGAATGAATTTGATAAAGCACTCACAGGAAGCAGCTGCCAGCAGGAGCAGTAGAGATGTAGAGAACATGATGTGTGTTGTTTGTACTGGGGTCTTCTCTGTTCTCCAAAGTTTAACAGAGTCCATCACATCATATAAATAGAGAGATATCCAGCCCTGATGCTTGTATTTGCATATCTGGTGATGAAGGGAGGAGAATGTATTTCAAACGTGTTTAAATCATACAGAAGAGATTCATCTTTTGCATGTGGATTTTTATTGTAACATATGCCACATTAAATTCTATAATTTTCTATAAAATATTAAAGTGTCAGTGTAATAAGCACAAGGATTAAATATTAAATTTAGCATGATAATTATCTGTGCTTGAGGATATTGGGAAATAGAAAAATTCTACCTCTCAAAATGCTCTCACATGATAATGCAAATTCTAATATGTTGAGGTGATTATTGTTCGGTAAAGATACTACAGTATAACAAGTTATTGTAAGTGATATATTGCACAGTTGTCACAAATCAAGGTTGGGTTTGGAAGCAATCGCAGATTACAACGTTTATTTAAACAAACAACAAAACAAAGACACTAAGAACAACTAGGCAAAATACTGTGGCATGAAACAAAACACGGGAACATGGAACATGAAAGTCTAAGACAATGAAAGACAGAAACAGTGCAGACAATGGCTATATATACACACAAGTGTGCTCATTACCAAACGTGAATCAGGTGCAGGTGGTCATGTGACATGTAGTGCAGTGCAGTGGCTGATGGGAACTGGAGTCCAGAGTTTCCTGATATATGACAGAACCCCCCCCCCCCCCCCAAGGGTGCTTCTCCCAGAGTGTCCGAAAATACATGCCCTCCATCTGGTGGTCCTGGCTCCCTGGGCAAAATGTCCCCAGCAAAACTAAGGGGCTGAGCAGCGTCCACAGCGGAGCAGGGAGGTAGAGGGATGTCCTTGGCGGGGCAGGAAAGCAGAGCGACATCCTCGGCGGGGCAGGAAAGCAGAGCGACGTCCTCGGCAGGGCAGGAAAGCAGAGCAATGTCCTCGGCGGGGCAGGAAAGCAGAGCGACGTCCTCGGCAGGGCAGAAAAGCAGAGCAATGTCCTCGGCGGGGCAGGAAAGCAGAGCAACGTCTGCATGGTAGGACAGCGGGACAACCTCCTCCACAGAACAGGAGAGAGAGCGATTTTATTTATTTTATTTTATAAATTTTATTTTATTTTATTAATTTTATTTTATAAAGATTTCCTCGAGGCCATAGAGGGCAGCGAGGTTCTCCGCAAGGCTAGGGAGAGTAGCGAGGTTCTCTGCGACGCCAAAGGGAGGAACGATGCTCTCCGCGGAGCATGAGGGGGGAACTATGTCCTCTGTGGAGCAGGAAGGGGGAGTGACATACGGCGTGCAGCAAAGAAGAGGAACGACGTCTTCAGCGGAACATGGAGGCAGAGCGACGTCCTCCGCAAAGCAGGATCCCAGAGAGACGACCTCAGCCGAGCAGGATGGCAGAGCGACGTCCACAGCCGAGCAGCAAGGCAGAGCAACGTCCACAGCCGAGCAGGAAAGCGGCGCGAAGTCCTAAGCCGAGCAGGTAGGCAGAACGACCTCCTCAGCCAAGCAGGAAGGCGGAGCAGCATCCTCAGCGGTGCAGGAAGGCAGAGCGATGACCTCAACGGTGCAGGAAGGCAGGGCGACGTCCTCGGATGAACTGGCAAGCACAGGGGGGTTCGAGTCCCGCCGGGGCCATGTGTGTGCGGAGTTTGCATGTTCTCCCTGTGCTGGGGGTTTCCTACCCCAGTCCAAAGACATGCATGGTAGGCTGATTGGCATGTCCAACGTGTCCGTCATGTATGAATGGGTGTGTGAGAGTGTATATGATTGTGCCCTGCGATGCACTAGCACCCTGTCCAGGGTACTTGTGCCCGATGCTCCCCGGGATAGGCTCCAGGTTCCCCGTCACACCAAAAAGGAGCGGTAGAAGATGGATGGATGGATTAAGAATTCCAACCACATTGTTTCTTTCTTTCCATTTCATAGACATCTGTTAAAGGTTTTAGAATGAAGGTAATATTCGATTTACAGCTTGAAGTACAGATAAAAGACTTTACAAACACAGTGCTGTTAAATTCTCAATTCAGAAGGAAATAACTTGTCTAGTAAACGTTCCACAACATTAAATGCAGTAATAAAACTAATGTTTTAGTTTTTAAACAACGTTCTACAACCTTTAATCTCTCAGTCACTTTAACCGCAACATGTTGGGTAGATGTTGTGTAAAGAGTGCCTCTCAGAGGACTTAAAGCATAATGAAAAACATAATGTTCATTTCTAAAGAGGGTGCAGATGTGTAAATATACTAAATATAAATATATACAGTGCAAGTCAAACATTTAGGTAAATTTTATTGAATATGAAAAAGCAACAAATAGTGAAATGTTAAAGCAGATTTTTCTATTCATTCATTAATTATTATGTGTTTATCTTGCCTTTAATCATTTAAGATTTCTTTATGTATATAGGATGTGACGGATTTACATGAATTGTACCTTTCAAGTTTTAACTCAAAATACAGTGAGGGAAAAAAGTATTTGATCCCAGGCTGGTTTTGTACGTTTGTCCACTGACAAAGAAATGATCATTCTATAATTTTAATGGTAGATTTATTGGAACAGTGAGAGACAGAATAACAAAAAAAAAAATCCAGAAAAACGCATGTCAAAAATGTTATAAATTGATTTGCATTTTAATGAGGGAAATAAGTATTTGACCCCCTCTGCAAAACATGACAGTAGTTGGTGGCAAAACCCTTATTGGCAATCACAGAGGTCAGACGTTTCTTGTAGTTGGCCACCAGGTTTGCACACATCTCAGGAGGGATTTTGTCCCACTCCGCTTTGCAGATCTTCAAGTCATTAAGGTTTCGAGGCTGACGTTTGGCAACTCGAACCTTCAGCTCCCTCCACAGATTTTCTATGGGATTAAGGTCTGGAGACTGGCTAGGCCACTCCAGGACCTTATTGTGCTTCTTCTTGAGCCACTCCTTTGTTGCCTTGGCCATGTGTTTTGGGTCATTGTCATGCTGGAATACCCATCCACGACCCATTTTCAATGCCCTGGCTGAGGGAAGGAGGTTCTTACCCAAGATTTGACGGTACATGGCCCCGTCCATCGTCCCTTTGATGGGGTGAAGTTGTCCTGTCCCCTTAGCAGAAAAACACCCCCAAAGCATAATGTTTCCACCTCCATGTTTGACGGTGGGGATGGTGTTCTTGGGGTCATAGGCAGCATTCCTCCTCCTCCAAACACGGCGAGTTGAGTTGATGCCAAAGAGCTCCATTTTGGTCTCATCTGACCACAACACTTTCACTCAGTTTTCCTCTGAATCATTCAGATGTTCATTGGCAAACTTCACACGGGCATGTATATGTGCTTTCTTGAGCAGGGGGACCTTGCGGGCGCTGCAGGATTTCAGTCCTTCACAGCGTAGTGTGTTACCAATTGTTTTCTTGGTGACTATTGTTGTGGATAAAAAATGTCATAAAATAAACATAAGGGAGACCTAGCATCCAGCAAAGGGGAGAAGAAGAAAAGACGGGCACCTAGACACAAAGAAGCGGGATTAGGCGGACATTGACAAATTGGAATTAAACTTTAAAGATCTTTAAGAGCAGTAATAGTCAAAAAAGTCAAAAAGAGGTATACGAGCTGAGCTGAGGACGGCTAATACACACACACACACACACACACACACACACACACGCTCGTACAGTCAAGGGCGGGCAAGTAGACACAACATACACACACACTCTCTCTTTCTCATACACACACATGGATAACTTTAATAATATCTTATAGTAATAGAGAAACTCTAAAAAAAAAACAGAATAGTAGGATATGCAGGACAGTAGAACTATAATGATATTAAGAAGTTGGAAGTACAGTAAACCGCTTTTCAAGTAGTATAAATATATATAAAATAAGAAATATAGTGCAAATATGAAAATAAATTATAAACGAGAAATACAGGAAAAATATAACTTACTCATGATTCAGATGGTGAAGATTCTCGTCTCGCAAGGAAAGCCTTAATTTTTAGAGAACCATGAAGAGAGCCAGTTATAAGGGTGGCTGGGTCAAATTGCCCCCCCCTTGAGATAACGATAAGACCAAGGTCCCTCCCGGTTGTTTAGTCGTCTTGTCTACGTCATTTTATTTCCCTAGGTAATTGAGAATCCTGGTTTCTGACCACCTAAGGTAAATGAGAATCCTGGTTTCTGACGCCCTAGGTAACTGAAAAATTCTGGTTTCTGATCCTCTGAGTAACTAGAAACTCTGAGTTTTTATTTTCTGGGTTATTAGAAATGCCTGGGTTCTGATTTTATGTGTAAATTAAAACCCCTGGTTTCAATTCTATGTGTAAGTGAAATAGGCCTTTTCTGGAACATAAGAGTAAGGTAAATGAGCTCTTTTTTTAACCCTATTGGTAGAGAGATCATAGTCTTCTTGAAACATATGGGTTATCTAGTGTGTAAATACAGTATAAATACTGGAGCTTAAGCTCAGGGTATTGGGATCACTTTTGAGAATTCTCATCGGTGTGGATCTCGTGTGGTGGAATGGAACAATAAAGCTGGACCCTTGCTTCTTCTCACTCACGGCTGGTGTATTTTTTTTCCTATCTCCAACTGGGCTCAGAGGTAGATGTGAGTATTGGCTTCTAAGTTGAGTTTTAAATGTTTTTGGGTAATAGGCTAAATTTGAGCCAACACTATGGTCCCAGCTGCCTTGAGATCATTGACAAGATCTTCCCGTGTAGTTCTGGGCTGATTCCTCACTGTTCTCATGATCATTGCAACTCCACGAGGTGAGATCTTGCATGGAGCCCCAGGCCGAGGGAGATTGACAGTTCTTTTGTGTTTCTTCCATTTGCGAATAATCGCACCAACTGTTGTCACCTTCTCACCAAGCTGCTTGGCAATGGTCTTGTAGCCCATTCCAGACTTGTGTAGGTCTACAATATTGTCCCTGACATCCTTGGAGAGCTCTTTGGTCTTGGCCATGGTGGAGAGTTTGGAATCTGATTGATTGATTGCTTCTGTGGACAGGTGTCTTTTATACAGGTAACAAGCAGAGATTAGGAGCACTCCCTTTAAGAGTGTGCTCCTAATCTCAGCTTGTTACCTGTATAAAAGACACCTGGGAGCCAGAAATCTTTCTGATTGAGAGGGGGTCAAATACTTATTTCCATCATTAAAATGCAAATCAATTTATAACATTTTTGACATGCGTTTTTCTGGATTTTCTTGTTGTTATTCTGTCTCTCACTGTTCACATAAATTTACCATTAAAATCATAGACTGATCTTTTCTTTATCTGTGGGCAAACGTACAAAATCAGCAGGGGATCAAATACTTTTTTCCCTCACTGTAAATGGTAAATAAATTTTTGTTTAGCCTAGTTTATGCCCATTTGCCGATCGCCTGACTTTTTGCCTGTTTTGACCATGCTATTGATTCACGTTTTTGGATTTGTCTGCCTGCCTCTCTTCAATTAAGCTCTACTCTGAAACTGTGTCCATCCTAACCTGTATTACGTGACGGCATCTAAGTAAAGCATATAGTTGCTTGTGTCTCTGGAGACACTGAAGCAAGTTTCATAGGAAGGTCCAGAGTCTATGCTTCCACCACCCCATATGATCCCGATCCACTCCAAGCCTTTTCCTGGAGGCTGTCTGATCCATCCTGTGCCGTAGCTAGTGAGGGCATAGCCAGAAATCTGACAGGACAACTTCACTGAGGCTCCAGGAGGTTTAACCTCAGCAGGAGACGAGGTCAGACTGATGCCATGCACATCTGAGAAGAGGAGAGCGGTAAAACACACAGAAGCTATTAAACACACTTCACTTCAACTCAGACTGAAATATGGAGCATATAAACAGGCGAACAAATAAATTAATTAAATTTAATCAAAATATAGTTTCAGTGTTGCATATGAAGAAACAAATAAATTATATAAAAAAAGATTTCTTATGAGTTATGTTTTTATCAAGAAATGAAATGTAATACAATTGAATGTTTTATCATTTATTGCCTTGGTGTTTACTTAATGTTGTTTTCATGTTTGTCTTCAGCTTTAAGCACCAGCCAGAAATTAGAAGAAAAAAAAAGCCTGAGAATTTTACAGAGGAATTGTGACTGTTAATGGAGTAAGACAAAAGAGGAAATAAAACTGAGCACTATAATGTATGGATGTTGTTTATAATAAATGTCTCTGTGGTTCAGTTTCCTGCTGAGAGAATATTTACAGCTCATGAGGATGTGCTTGTGTAAGTTTTTGTACAGCTCTGGAGCCTGCTGTGTCAGTGTGAGTCTCGTGCACAGTAATAAACAGCCGTGTCTTCAGCTTTCAGACTCTTCACTTCTAGGTACAGCATGTTTTTATTGGTGTCTTTAGTGATGGAGAACTGGCCCTGCAGAGACTGAGCGTATGTTGTGCTAGTGCCAGTGTCAATGTATCCAATCCATTCCAGTCCTCTTCCAGGTTTCTGACGGATCCAGTGCATGTAGTTGCTGCCCATTGAGAATCCGGAGACAGTACAGGACAGAGTGACTGACTCTCCAGGTCTCTTCACCACAGAAGCAGAGGAGGTCAGGGACTGTCCATAAGAATCTGGAAGAGAAGAGTATAATTAGGTAATGTTATGTTATAATGCTAATCAATACAGAATGGTTAATTTTCATAGTAATCATCACATGAAAAAGTCTGAAACTTACATGAAATGAAAAGAAATAAAATACAATGTCCTAACATCATCCTTCTCTGAGTTCTGCTTCACTGCTTTTTTAAAGTGTATGGGAGTGTTATCTATCACAGAGCTCACTGGAAACTAGAACAGCCAAGAACATGCTGTTTATACCCGACTCTATTTGAATAGGGAGTGTCCATGGCCACTATGGATGTATTAAATCCACAACCACAGGCTGCTCAGTGTATAGATGAGTGGATGATAAAAAGTTGCTGTGTAGAACCCTACAACAGAATGTTTCACTATCAGAAAGAGTTCCAAGTAGAACCATTTTTACAAGCTGAGAAAACTTAATCATCCAGTGAACCCTTAAACCATTTGAATAAAAATGTATATGAATGAAATTGTATAAAATTAAACATTTGATCTTGCTCACTCAGATCTTCATTAACTTTCCATGAAATCAGGTTCTCTATAACAAAGTGATTTAATTATTGATCAGCACAACACTATTTGCTAATATGCTACATGTAATTCTGTTTAATCTGAGAGTCATGATGCTGGATGCAGTCATAGCAGAATGTGAAGAGAGAGATTGTCTAAATGTGCAGATAGCAACAGACTGAGATGGTTGAGTTTGCACAGACTGCCCTCTAGAAGCACAAAAGTCCTGTTTTCAAAATATCCAGAACTAGAATGAGGAATATTAAAGAAAGAGTTAAATGTTCTTGCTGTCAATAATAATAATAATAATAATAATAATAATAATAATAATAATAATAAAAACTTCTCACATGGAGCAGCAATACAAATTCAGAAAGTATGAATTCCACATTGGAGTATTTGTATCACCACGGTTTTAAAGAGAGAAAGCACTCAGATACAGTATCAGTGGGAAATTAAGTCATTCATAACCCTGTCTTTATGATGGAGTTTATTCCTCACTCTCTGTGAAGTGTGCTTCTCTAATGTCATTTACAGCCTTAAAAAAAGCTTCCGAATATAGTGGGGTGTGCCGTGATTAAAACGTCACCCTTATTAACTACGTGGCAAATTAGCTCTCTTCTTACTGTTGCAGGGTAAGTGATTTGGCTATCCTATTGGTTCTGCTTGGGATATGGTTTCGGCAGACCAATAGGATGAGAGCTACCCGATCATTTAACGACCCTTATTTTGGTAAGCAGATAGGTGTTTTGGTGATTCCGAGTTCCACGCGCCCCTGGTATTTCGAGGTCTCGCTACTGTCTAGTTATGTTCAGGCTTTGTCACGGCGTAATGAGGTGAATAGCCAACTTGTTGTTTTTATAGTCTTAGAGCGGCGCTGGTGGCGCGTGCATTGTGGCGAATTGGCGCTGGAGATCGCGTTCAGTGATCACAACATTTATCCGGTGGCTGAATGATGTGTCTGTCTGTCTGTCTGGCTGGCTGGCTGCGGTACCTCTGAGTAATTATACAACTTCGCGTCTGCTGTTTGTTCAATCTAATAGTAAGTGCACCTCTCCCTTCTTCACATTGGGACTTGGTAGATTTAGGTTGATGCTCTGATCTTTGTGTCAAGGTGAGAGTATGGAGTTAAGTCTTCTGTAAGATAAACCCCTCGCCAAAGACGCTACATGTGACGCCGCCGCTGTTTTGCTTTATTGCTTCAAGAAATATTTTGCTTTACCTGGCTTTTGTTTAACGGTCATGTTCTCCGTTTGATTTATTGTTTTGCTTCATGGTTTTATGTATTTTGTTTTACTTTAGTTTTAGATGTATGTCTGGTTTGTTTTGTAACCACATATAGTAAGAGAGTGAGTAGTCTGAGAGTGGTAAAATTGGTGTTTCCTAGCCTCAAACCTGTTTCAGATTTGTTGTTCCACCTAACCACTTTACTACTGAGAAGGTGTATGTTAAGCCTTACTGTCTCCATGCTATAGTGGCCATAATTGTCCTTGGTACTGTTTACCATAATTCTGTTTCTGCTTGGATGTTGTCAACTACCGCCCCTTTTTTTAAAAATTTTTTTGTGGTGGTGTCAGTGGGCCTGGTTGTTTATAGCTACCCTACCACAGTGTCTGTTATGTCTTTCTGTGTCTTGTTGTTTAGTGTCTGTGTAACTTTGGGTTAACTGGTGTCGTCTTTCTCTCCAGGAGCCAGTAAGCCTCGGTGGGACAGCGGAGGCTAGCTGCATTTAGTTGGCAGTGTGCCAACACAACTTCCTTATGGTGTAGGTAGTGTGGGGTGGGTGTGTGTGACTTGCAGTGGGTTTAGATGACCTTCCGTGTCGTAGCTGGCCTGCCTTGTCCCTGCCAAGCCTGGGCCTGGAGAAGTTCTTAGCTTTTAAAATGCTTGTTGTGCTTCAGGGGAAAGTGACTTTATATTTTCATGTCAAGTTTTAAATGATGCTTAAGTGTCATAAAATACAAATTTTTATATTCATACTCATGTCTCACTGTCATGTTCCTTGCCCTGATTGGTGAAACTTGTGTGCCTTTTGTTTGGGAGTATTTCCATGGTTCTCCCCAAGGGTGGTGTACTTGGATTTACTGAATTTGGGATGGACATTTTCCTGCCACTTGGGAATATTGCCACATTTTTGGCATAGTCGGCAGGATAAACGTCTCCCTTTATATTGGAATGCCACATTACCCTAGTATATAAGCTGTTGTTTAGGCCTCCCGGAATGCGACATGGTCGAAAACCTGCCCCTTCCTTTCGTTGCTATGGACTACAGAGGTATGTGTTAGCTTTGTCGCTTAGCTGTTTGATGCTAGTGTTGTCCACTTGGCATGTGACTGATTTGTTTAGTGTGATGTTGGGCTACCAAGACTGTGCATGTGTGGTGTGCTTCCATCTGGGCTTCCTTTTTGCTGTGTGCTTCTGGTCAAGGCTCCCATCTGTGTAGCTTGGTAGTTTAATGTAGATCCAGTCGGAACGCCAGCTGTTGCCGTTACAACTATTAAAGAAGCTATCATATGACTTTCGTATGAGCCGTCGTGAGTATTGTCCTCAGATCATGGTAGCTAAATTGTTTAGTTCTATTATTTGAGCTAAATTATCTTGTATGCTTTCCAAATTGATGTTATAACACCTGTTTGTTGTTCTTGGGGTTCCTGATTTTGCCTGAAGTTACAGAAAGGCAAATCACAGGTTTATATTAGCTTAAAGTATTACAATATCATTCGAACTTGCACAGAACTTGTATGGTGGATGTTCTACAAACTTTTTTTTTTTAAAAAGTCTGTTTAATTGCTGATATGGTGAAACTTGCTAAAATTCAGACACACCCATCAGTCTCCTTATTTTACAGAAGTGAGATCTCAGGAAATGTTGCTTATTCCAGATGTTCTTCTAAGCATAGAGGAAAGTTAGAGTTCAGTTTAGTCTCAATGTTCCTTCGATCTAATACACTGGTGAAAACGAGGTCAGTGTGTGACTACAGCATATGGGTTTTTTTTTCTTTTCTTTTTCCCCCTCTATTGACACCTGTGTGTGATGGATGCAGTAATACACAGCTGTGTCTTCTGTTTGCATGTTATGTCCTCTCAGTCACTGTGCTGCTGGAGCCGAAATACTGAACTTGAGATTATCTTTGATAATCACCACTACTCCAATTGTGGTTTATCCACTTCAGAGTTATTCCTGCAGGTTGTCAAATCTGAGATGTGGCATAACTTTTCAATAACAGAGTAGCCGGATACTTTACAGCTGAGGGTTAAAGAATCTCCTGCCTCTAACATCACTGAGGTGACCTGAGTTCTATTGCACATCCCACATCTGAAAGAGATGTCACAATTTCAGTCACAAATGTGTGTACAGTAGGTTATAACTGTAATTCACTACAGTAGAAGCTTTGAGTCCATTATTGAGGTGAATGTCACAGGATGAAGCTGCTAGCAGCAGCAAAAATGGAAGGGACATCATTGAACCAAAAGCAGTGCTAAATGTGTATCCTGCAGGTTTTACTAATTACAATGGAAATGCTCTTTAGTGATAGCCTTGGTTTGTATTAACTGAAGACAGAACAATTGATTTAAATTTAGTACTAGAAATGACCATCATATGCTGCAAAGACATCTGTCAATACCAAACATTTGTAACTAGGAGAGCACATCACATTTGAATGAAATTGTCTTTTATACATTTGAAGTAAGAGCTTCATTCTGGTCAAGGTTGCATTTGAATCTGGAGACTATTACTTCACATTGGGTGTGAGGCAGGAAGACCTCCTGGATGGGACGCCCTTCTATCATGCACACACCACACCCATTCACATGCTCATTCATGACATACATTTACCAGCTTGTTTTTAGATAGTGGGAGGAAACTGGAGATCCCAGAGGAAACCCACATGAACATAGGAAGAAGATGATGAAACACCACACAGACGGTAAGCTGACTTCAGGATCAAACTGAAGGCCCTGAAGCTGTGAAGTGGCAACGTTACCCTCTGTACCACTGTGCTGCCCTAAGGCATATTAATAAGAACCAGTCCTTTGTCCTTATCAGTCTATACACATTGCATCTAGATCATTTTTATTTTATAGGTCCAGAACTGAGTTACTGCATTGAGCTTTGTTTCCTATCTCTGTGAACAACTGCTTCCATAGTTCTCACTGTCACATTGTGAAATATTTCTGTGTTTAAACCAGCATGTAGGAACTTCTATATTGGCTGGAGCTCATTACACCGACTCTTGGAAACATAGCGGACAGTCAAAGAAGTCACTATTAGGCTTTTTCAAAGTAATGTGTGTGTGTGTGTGTGTGTGTGTGTAGATTTTATATATATATATATATATCTCTATCTCACTGTATTGCATATATTCAGAACTGACTTAAGTAATCTTACACTAGCATAAAAGTCCAGACATCATTCATAACAAGCCACATGCAGTAAAAGTCAAAATATTTTTGGTTCTTTTACCTCCAAGAATACACTCCTTATGAAAATGTGAGCTTGTCATGTGACTTATAGCAAGCATGTGTTTTTGTACTGATGTCTAGGGAGAAGTATCACTGTGGGTCACGGGCACAGTAATACACTGCAGTGTCTTCTGTCCTCACGCTGTTCATCTGCAGATACACCTGCATCTTACTGTTGTCTCTGGAGATGGTGAAGCGGCCATTAACTGCACTGGAGTAATACTTGCTACTACTGCTGCCTGAGATAGTTGCAACAAATTCCAGCCCTTTTCCAGGTGCCTGTCTAATCCAGGCCATGTAATAGCTACCAAAGTTAAATCCAGAGGCTGTACAGGTCAGTTTATGAGACTGATCAGGTTTGATGATCACTGACTCTGACTCAATCAGTGTCTGACTGCAGGAATCTGAAATACAAGATTACATAAAGACAGGTGTTAAAGAATGTATGAAAAAATAATTTAAATATTTAGCTATATGTAATAAATAATATTACTAACATTGAATAATTGTTGCTAGAGCAAAGTAACTCAGAGCTCTGCCTAGTTCCATCTCAAATGGTTACTGTTTCTGTAAATACACACAAACTGCTGGTATGATGTTGAGCTGAATGTTTATCAACATAAATGGTTCAAACACAGGATATCATTTGCATGGCACACCCACTAGAGACATAAAGATTCACAAAGGACTAGCCATGAAAAGGAAAAACTTACTCTAAGGTTCCAGCTGTGTTTCATGCTATCAAGTCCATAACTGCTCTTTACTCATTAGATATCATGTCCTTTTAGTATATCACTGTGTATCACTGTAACACACAGAAGAACATGAAGTTTTCTGATCACTGAACAACACAAACATGCCCAGTCCTTTCAGAAACTGTCATTTTTCAGCTGTGTCTAATCCAGGTTCTCCAATACAAACTGAATATAGTTCCAGAAATAATGCAGGTCAAATCATCATTGACTCATTCAGTCAAGAGCTCATGCCAACAAATTGTCCATTGTTAAAAGTTTGTGAATGATGGTATAATATTTAACATTCACATTTATGACACCCTTTGCAGAGTATTGTAATGAACAATATAATAATACTATGATAATGTTAACAACAAGGATACGTTATCTTTCAGAGATGGTGAATCATTGCAGTCTGAGGCCAGAGAAGCTGAATTTGTATTAATGAGTAGTTAGAGATGGCTAAATGTACACAGACTGCTCTCTCAAGGCACAAAAAGAGCATTAACTTGGTCCTGTATTGAAAATAATGTGCTGTTGCACATTTCTGATAAGACATGAACATTTGGACCATTAGCTAAAATACAACAGAAGCAGAGGTGCTAAGTGACATATTCAGTAAGGACTAAAACATGTTGTTATAGGCATGTTGTTATAGGAAAATTATCAAACTATTACAGAAGCTGTGTTGAGTGCAGCTCTTCAGCTCTTATTCACAGTCTCATCCCAATTTGTATTTTAAATATTGAATAAATAGTTTCAATGTTTTACTTCAATTAGTAACTGAACACTTTCATTCAGCATGGGAACGCTTAATATAAATGGTTAAATTTGCTTAGATTTTTTAGCTAATCTCTATAAAAGGTTATATTTTTCTTGTTGTTTTATATATATATACATAAGCTGTCTGAATTAATGTCTTGGATGTGTTATTGCTGCTGTTATATAGAGGATGGCTGTGCTCCTATTTCTTATAGAATACTTGTCTTTTCTCATTATTTTAATTATAGCGATATTCCTGAGCAAGCAGCAAACTCTGGTTGGATGATGGTGACTGGTTTTAGTGAACAGAAGAAAATGTGCTACTTTTAGAAGCCTTGTGTGTGCTCCAGCACATCAGGTTTTTGGTAAGGGTTGTATCAGCGTGTCGGTGCTCTGTATACTGTGGCGAGTGCAGTAATACACTGCATACACTTCTGTCCTCCCGCTGTTCATGTGCAGATACACCAACATCCTGCTGCTGTCTCTGGAGATGATGAAGCAGGAAATACAGTTTAACCTGAGAGTCATGATGCTGGATGCAGAGTTTGAGCAGACTGCCCTCTAGAGGCACAAATGTCCTGTTTTCAAAATACTCAGACCTACAATACAATAAGTTATTTGAAAGCAACATTTAGAGATATTTATTTCACACACACACACACACACACACACACTTTCTTCTTTACAAGCTCTAATGTTTGGTTTTGTTTTTTCTATTTCTAGCCAGTGGACATTAGGAGATACTTCTTCAACATGATAACGCTCCAGAGCGTCGGCTCTGCTGGTTTAAAACTACCAAGACCCGCTACTTGGATCAGGAGGTAATCAGTCTTTATTACTCTGATGAAGAGAATTGATATTAATGATTTTTAGATGAGCACTTTTGTGAAATGGATTTTGAGTTTCAGATAATTGTTATTTGCAGGGATTCCCTTTTCATATCAACACCGAGGAATGTTTCAATGGCATACAGGTAAGGGACTATTCATTGCAGCATCACCAATTGTGTTAACTTTAAATTGTCCTTTTAAGTGTGTATCTGGGAAGGTTACAGAATTAATTTCCTGTAACCACATGGAGACTGTCACCGTGCCACTTGAGGACTATGTGGTAAATTTATTACCCTGTCATGATGTGCATATGTAGACAGTAACTTATGGAATTTTGTCTGTTGTACATTTGTCTGCAGTGTCAGGATTTGTTTTGTTTTTGTCTTTTTTAATTAACAGCAACCTTGAAAAAGGTGACCTGCACTTACATGTATGTGGTAATATCAGGTGGACACCTCCACTTGGATGAAGGAATGCGATTATAACTCTCTCCTTACAGTGATTCAGAGTTTGAACCAGACTCTTGGGTAATTCAATGTTTCAGCTGCTATTCCCCTCACTGTGAGGCTGTAAAATTTACTGGGGCAGATTTAATGATTCATTGCTAATTTGGCTTGCAGGAGAGTGAGGAGAGACTTGCATTTTTCTCTTCACTGTTTTTATTGGTGTAATGGTTTAATGTATGTTTAACGTACACTACGCATTTACATCTCTTGTTTCTTAGAGAGGGGTTACTGAAATCGGCCTGAAGTTGTGCACACTCTGTCAGGCGTTCTCTGTGTGTAAAACCTTTGTTTAGCTGCTGTCATTGTGTAGGTAAATTACACTCTGCTTTAACTTATATTGTGTGCTGTCTTATATTCAGACTCTGCTTGCCAGCATCCACAACCAGAACTCCTTGTTTGTGGTGGGAAAGAAGATCGTGATGTGTCTGGCAGCAGCTAACAACCAGGTGACTTCAGAATGATGATGGACTGTTTCATTTTTGTGCAGCATATTTTCAGTTACTGTCTTAGTGGTTAAATATAAAAACAATAACAGGTAATTAGGCAGTGAAGAAAACTGTATTAGCATACATTTTAACACAAGTGCAATGTAGCTACAGTAACTATTGAAATAACTAGTATTCATAGTTAATTTTCTTTTTGTAATAATCACAGTCCGCTAAGAATTAAGGACAAATATTAAAATAAAATGTATGTGATGAAAATGATTCTGGGAAATGCAGTACTAGGAAATTTGGCCCATGTAGTACATCATTTGTGTAACTTTAGTTGAGTACTGGACATGCTTAGGTTTACATACTGCTTCTTGTAAGGGTTTAAAATGAGTAGACATGTTGAACACTATAGCCAAAGTGAGTTATAAAGTTTTTTTTTGTTTGTTTGTTTTAACAGGATGTGGTTGGTGTGCAGCTGCCTTATGAGTCTCTGATTCAATTCCTGAGAAGTCCTTCAGAAATCGATTGTAACAGAGCTCATTGGGGGTCTTGTCAGGGTGCTTGCAACTCCCTGTGTAAAATGACAGATTTTTAAATCTGAAAGATTTTGATTTATATAGAAAACAGGACTCTAATATGTCAAGCAATTTTTCTCATCTGTGCAGGTCCACTATTACAACTTCCGGGACGTGTTTTATGAACTACTTCAGTTTGGATTCCTCACAAATGACTCAGCTCCTGAGGCAGTAAGTGACTTCTCAGGAGATTTAAAAGTGAAGTTTTAATGTAGTTTCAGAACATGGACCATTTTATCTCATTATGTTTTCCCATATTTTTACCCTGATATTCCTAAAGTGTGAGGGAGGACTTTTGGAGAGCCTGTTTGGGTTCATTAGTATGTAGGATGTGGACGTGTGGGAGCCTACAGCAGAGCTGTACTCCACAGTGCATATTGGAAGTATCAAATATCTTCTGATGCTACGATACACAAACTCTCAGCATTGTAACTATTACTCAGTGACACTATGTTGGCCATCCCTCAACACTCATCCCTTTATACTCTATCCCTCAGTACTTTATCATTATCCCCATCACTCTGTTCCTTTCAGCAGCCTAAAGAGTCTATATAGATACACAACACAAAATTAATTTCTCAGAATTTCTGAAACTGTGAAAAATGACAAATAACATTTCATAAAATTTGCTGATGGCCCCAAACTGTAGAAAAATCAGTAAGCCTTTGAGAATTGCACATGTACATTTAAGTGTCCATAGCAAAACTATAAATAAATAAAAAATATAAGAAATCTTCAGATTATAGTCGGAAAATCTCATTGTTGAGGACCAAAATTCTGGGAGATGTTACTGTACCATTTTTACATGGGAAGTTATACCACTGTAGTACATCATTTATAGTGGGCCATCACTTTGAACTCTCAAGGCCATGTTTTCAGAAGAAATTATTTTAAATCAGCAAAAATATTTGAAGGTGTTTTCCAAAAACGCTTCATATAAAAAAAAAAAAAAAAAAAAACACTAAAAGTCTGCACGGAGCAGCTTCATCCAATTATAATCCTTACATCTTCCTCCAAGTGGATTTACTAATATATATATATATATATATATATATATATATATATATATATATAATATAATATAATTAGTGCATGTGTATGGTTCATGTAGACCAGTTTACCTCACAGCTCCAAGGTCCCTGATTTGATCCTGAGCTCAGGATACTGTTTATGTGGAGCTGCATTTTCTCCCTGTGTCTGTACAGGATTCCTCTGGGTTCTATGGTTTGCTCCCACCACCCATAGACCTACTGGTTGGTGGATTGGCTATATCTTAACACAGGTGTGCGTGCGCGCTTCCATGTGTGTGCCTCCGTGCATGTGTGTCTTTATGTTTGGACTTGATTATGATATTATCTAACAAACTAACTTGGTTCTTTTTCCCCACAATATAAACATATTAGTCCTTTAAACGACTCTGACACTAACAAGCAGCAAGGACATCACAAAACTCCAGAATCTATGCTTCCACCACCCATATGATCCCAATCCACTCCAAGCCTTTTCCTGGAGGCTGTCTGATCCAGCCTGTGCCATAGCTAGTGAGGGCATAGCCAGAAATTTGACGGGACAACTTCACTGAGGCTCCGGGAGGTTTAACCTCAGCAGGAGACGAGGTCAGACTGATGCCATGCACATCTGAGAAGAGGAGAGCGTTAAAACACACAGAAGCTATTAAACACACTTCACTTCAACTCAGACTGAAATATGGAGCATATAAAAATGTAAGGTGTGGAGGGACGTGTTTTTACTCACAGGGCACAGAGGATATCAGAAGAAGAAGAGGCCAGCTCATGATTCATCTGCTGTACTCGACCAAACACAGAGACTGCTGTGTATTTACAGTGTATTTATATCTGTCTGAGGTTGGGGAGATTTGCATGCAGTATGGGTTATGTATTTAACATTTATGGTGGTCTTTCTATAGTACAGCATTTTTTCAAACATTTTAATTCATAAAACTGTGTAGACAAATTCTTACAGGAACAAATTAATTAATTCAATTTAATCAAAATATAGTTTCATGGCTGCATATGAAGAAACAAATGAGAAATGGAGAAAAAAAAACCCCTGAAACTTACATGAAATGAGAAGAAATAAAATACAATGTCCTAACATCATCCTTCTCTGAGTTCTGCTTCACCCAGATTTAAAGTGTATGGGAGTGTTATCTATCACAGAGCTCACTGGAAACTCAAACAATCAAGAACATGCGTTTATACCTGACTCTATTTGAATAGGGAGTGTCTATGACCACTATGGATGTATAAATCTACAACCACAGGCTGCTCAGTGTATAGATGAGTGGATGATTATAAGGTTATATGTAGATCCCTACAACAGTATGTTTCACTATCAGAAAGGTTTCCAAGTAGAACCATTTTTACAAGCTGAGAAACCTTAATTATCCAATGACCCCTTAATCCATTTGAAGATGAATGTCTCTGAATGGAAAAAAAAGGGTGTGTGAATACACTGTAACATCAAACAAATTCACATTTTAAATGAAAAGTTTAAGCAGGGGTTTATTTGTATAAAATTAAATTGATCTTGCTCACTCAGATCCTCATGAATTTTCCATGTAATCAGGTTCTCCATAACAAGGAGCCTTAATTACTGATCAGCACAACACTGGTTGCTAATATGCTACATGTTTAGTCTGAGAGTCATGATGCTGGATGCAGTCATAACAGAATGTGAAGAGAGAGATTGCCTAAATGTGTAAGATGTATTAAATCCACAACCACAGGTTGCTCAGTGTATAGATGAGTGGATGATTATAAGGTTATATGTAGAACCCTACAGCAGAATGTTTCATAATCAGAAATGGGTCCAACTAGAACCATTTTTACAAGCTGAGAAACCTTAATTATCCAATGACCCCTTAAAGCATTTGAACCAAGAAGAATGTCTCTGAATGAAAAAAAAAAAAGTTTGTGTTTATACACTGTAATATCAAACAAATTTACATTTCAAATGAAAAGTTTAAGCAGAGGTTTATTGGTATAAAATTAAACAACTGATCTTGTTTAAGGTCAGTGGTGACTTAACAGTTAAGGCTTTGAGTTACTGATGAGTTGATCAGGGGTTCAAGCCCCGGTGCTGCCAAGCTGCCCCTGTTGGGCTTCAGGGGCACTGTATCATGGGTGAACTTGTGCTCTGACCCCATTTTCCTGGCATGAGAAAAAGAAAAGAATTTCACTGTGCTGTAATGTTTAAGTGACCAACAAAGACTCTTTATAATTTAAATCCTTATGAATTTTCCATGAAATCAGGTTCTCCATAACAAAGAGCCTTAATTATTGATCAACACAACACAAGTTGCTAATATGCTACATGTAATTCTGTTTAATCTGAGAGTCATGATGCCGAATGCAGTCATAGCAGAATGTGAAGAGGGAGATTACCTGAATATGCAGATAGCAACAGACTGGAGATTGCTGAGTTTGCACAGACTGCCCTCTAGAGGCACAAAAGTCCTGTTTTCAAAATATCCGTGTGAATGTGAATGAGTAATATTAAATAAAAAGGTTAAAATATACTTGCTGTCAATAAAAACTTCTCACATGGAGCAATAATACAAATTAACAAAGTATGAATTCCACATGGGAGTATTTGTATCACCACAGTTTAAAAGAGAGAAAGCACTCAGATACAGTATCAGAAGGAAGTGTGAAGTGTGCTTCTCTAAAGTCATTTAAAGCCAAAATAAAGAAGCTTCCTAAAAATAATTTAAAGATAGTAAATACACTTATCAGAGTGCTGCGGAATTCTCGAATCTGATTAGTCAGAAGGTGTTGATTAATTTTCTATAACAGCAGGTCTGACACTTGTAGAAAGGCAAATCACAGGTGTATATTAATTAGCTTTTTGTAATAGTTTATCATTTTATAATAACAACTTACACACGACTTGTATGGTGGACATTTCACACAAACATATATTTTTTTTAAATGTGTGTAATTGCTGATAATGTGAAACTTGGTAAAATTCAGAAACAGCCATCAGTCTCCTTATTTTACAGAGGTGAGATTTCAGGAAATGTTGCTTATTCTAGATGTTCTTCTAAGCATAGAGGAAATTTATACAGTTCAGTATTAGGCTCAATGTTCCATAGATCTAATACAGTGATGATGAAAATATGAGCTCAGTGTGTGTCTATATAATGCACGTTTTTTTTATTGATCCCTAAGTAGAAGCATCACTGTGTGCAGCGAGCGCAGTAATACACAGCTGTGTCTTCTGTCTGCAGATTCTGTCCTCTCAGAGTCACCGTGCTGCTGGAGCCGAAATACTGAACTTGCTTTTTAGAGAATCTTTATGATAAGTATCTCCACCACCCTAAATGTGGTTTATCCACTCCACAGCTTTTCCTGCAGGTTGTCGAATCCAAGCTGTGGCATAGCTGTTATCAGTAACAGAGTAGCCGGATACTTTACAGCTGAGGGTTAAAGAATCTCCTGCCTTTAACATCTCTGAGGTGACCTGAGTCAGTTCTACTGCACATCCCACATCTGAAAAAAGAGATGCCACAATTTCAGTCACAAATGTATGTACAGTAGGTTGTAACTGTAATAATTTGCTACAGTAGCAGCTCTGAGTTCATTATTGATGTGAAACTCACAGGATGAAGCTGCCAGCAGCAACAGAAATGGAAGGAACATCATTGAACTAAAAGCAGTGTTAAATTCTCCAGAGCCGATATTTCTCTATATGTAGTTGTAAGTGGGGAAGTTTTGCATATGCATGTGTACATTGTTATGCTGGTCCATTCAAAACAGCCTGTTAATTTCTGTCTCCTACAGGTTTTAATAATCACAATGGAATTTTTTTTTGGTGATGTAAAAAAAAAGTTGATTTATACATTAAAGACTGAATACGTAAGTTAAATTTAGTTCTATAAATGAATGTAAACCTCATTCTACATGGACAAGGTGCTCAAATAACTAGATGCCTAAATAAACACACACTTGTCTCATAACAAATTATTTAATTAAAATCCAAAGATACTTGCTTATTTGAGCATAATGTTTTTTGAGTATTTTTATTTTATTTTATAAACCCAGAAGTGTGTGTGTGTTATGGCATTGATCTCTGTTTCCTATCTCTTTGAACAACTGCTTAGGTCTCTGAAAGGAAATTATCTTATATAATGTACTCTCATATTATGAACTGTATTAAGACACCTTGGATACAGTGAATACTTTGTTATAGTTTGTTTGTGTGTCTCTGTGCTATCAAATACATATGATGAATGTATTCATTTAATTACCTCTTTAATAAGCATAACCATTCTTTCTTATAGCTGACATGTATTTTCTGTCTCTTGAAAAGTCTTATTTTCATAGTGTTGTTACGCCACGGCCAGCAGAGGGCAATGGCTTGGCTCCGGACGAGTCACGTGACATTGTTTTTGTTCGCTCGCTTCCTGATTGAGCAATTTGTGTTAAGTGACTTTAATTTGCCCCAGGTGTCCATGCTTTGAGTTAATGATGTTCTTTATTTAAATGCCTGGGTGAGTGAGCACTTCGCTCAGTACTATACTGTGTCTGTTCTTTGTGAGTATTGTTTGGTGCAGTAGCTGCGTTTGTTTTCCCATGCCTCGAATGTTCTGGTTTCCCGGTGAAGTCCGCGTTTACTTTAACCCTGAGTTTGTGTCTAATAAAGACTGCGACCTGCACCTGCATCCGCCTCCAGTCCTGTTTCTTAACAAGTGTGCTGTGTGTTTTGTCCATCTGTCTGGCACCTGCACCAGTAGAAACTGTCCACACACTGCTGTTATCAATGTGTATAAATACTTCTGTTTTGCATGAATAAACCGGACGTCTTTGTGAGCATGCACGTGTTGGTGTATGTCCATTTAGACCAGGGATCTCAAACTCAATTTACCTGGGGGCCGCTGGAGGTAGAGTATGGGTGAGGCTGGGCCACATCAAGTATTCCACAAAAAAGGATTTCAAGTATTCCAAAAACAGTACAACCGATCCAATCTTCTTAATCTTAAGTAATAACTATTTAGAACATGAACGGTTCTTCAGAACATAGGTTTCTCTTACTTCCTCCTACTCCTTGCTGCCAGAGACTTGGCAACGCTTCCTCTTACACAGCTGAGCCACATTTGGTTTGAGGGAGGAAGCAACCGGGACCCTCAGTATGGCTCGAAGATGCTCATCTGTAAGGCTGGACCTGAACTTTGATTTATTAAAATTCATAGTGGAGAAGAGCTTTTCGCACAGATAGGTGCTCCCAAAAAGGCACATGATTTGCTTGAACATCTTGGAAAGCTCAGGGAACGTGGAGGGCAATTCTCTCATAAATTGTCCAAGCTTGTCTGTTTTTCCACTCACCTCCCTGAACTTGGCTTTGAGTTCAGAACTGCACTGCAGGTCAATTAGCTCCAATTGAACCACGGGGGGGCATCTTCCACATCGAAGGAGAAGGGGTCAGCAAAAATTTGAAACGTGGCTCTGTGTGTCTTGAAGTCTGCAAACCTGTGATCAAATTCTTCCTGTAGCTTTAGAATGGTATCAGCATACTTCTCACCACTGGATGGTGTGCCTGAATCCATGAGCGCCTTGCATGCTGGGAAATGGCAGAGGTTTGTCTGAGAAAGCTGGGCTTTCCATAACACAAGTTTTGTGGAGAATGCTCTGACACTGTCATATGCAACACTGACAAGCTGGCCCTGGCCTTGTAACTTCTTGTTCAGTACATTCAGCTCCTGTGTGATGTCAACAAGAAAAGCTAAGTCCATTAGCCATTTGGGATCACTTAGTACAGGAACAGATATCCCATCCTTATCCATGAAGGCTTTCACTTCTGCTCTCAACTCAAAAAACCTCTTCAAGACGTCCCCCCTGCTAAGCCAACGTACCTCGGTGAAGTAGAGCACATCCTCATATGCTGACTCTATTTCCTCCAAAAAGGTGCGGAACTGCCGGTGCTTTAAGCCCCTGGATCTGATATGGTTGGTGAATTTTACAACGTCAGACATCACATTGTCAAACTTAAGGCATTTGCTGCAAAGGGCCTGCTGATGGATAATGCAGTGCAAAGCAATGGCCTCTTCCACACCCTCCTCTTCCAGTTTTCTTTGAACAAGTGCCACCAGTCTCCTCCCTGTCACTGATGGCGCTCCGTCGGTTGTTATTCCAGCAAAACTCTTCCATAGTAAGCCGGCATCCACAATGGCATCACACAGCTGGTGGAATATCTCCTGACCGGTGGTCTGGCCATGCATTGTTATTACTGTGAGAAAATCCTCCATCACTTCAAAATTCATCAACTTCATCACTTCATCAACACCACGGACATATATTGCGAGCTGCGCAGTGTCAGTGACATCTGTGCTCTCATCAAGAGCGATTGAGTATGAATGGAAATGTCTAGCTTTCTCACACAGTTGATCGTAAATGTTATCCGACAGGTCAGAAATGCGCTCTGCCACTGTGTTGGCTGAAAGGCTGATGTTGCTAAACTGACCTTTCTTTTCCAGATAGACTATACTTGCAGCCTGTAACATGCACTGGTTGATGAACTCGCCGTCTTTGAATGGCTTTCCTGCCTTAGCAATCATCTCACTCACCACATAGCTAGCTTCGACTGCTGCATCACTCTCTTTGCTTGCTTTCTTGAAAAAATCTTGTTGCCTCAGTAGACATGTTTTAAGTTTGGCGACCTGGTCCTCTCGCTCATCTCCCTGGTATTTTGCATACTCCTCAGCATGTCTAGTTGAGTAATGACGTCTGATGTTATACTCCTTGTGCACCGCAACTTTATCTGTGCATATTAGACACGTCGGAATGCCCCTGTGCGCTACAAAAAAATATTCCGTTTCCCACGTCTCCTGAAATTGTCTGTGCTCATCGCCAACCTTTCTCTTCACGGCAGGTTTTGAAAAAGACATGACTTGGTGACAAAAAAAAAAAACACGTATTTGCACTGGGTAACACTCCCAAAACACGTTTCAAGTGACCAACGTT
This sequence comes from Ictalurus punctatus, assembly GCF_001660625.3. Taxonomy (NCBI): domain Eukaryota; kingdom Metazoa; phylum Chordata; class Actinopteri; order Siluriformes; family Ictaluridae; genus Ictalurus; species Ictalurus punctatus. The sequence continues at coordinate 16,696,403 of NC_030417.2, read as the reverse complement.
GATAATTTGTGTTGTTGTCACGAACCTGAGCTATGGTAGCCCACAAGTGTTAAAAAATATAAAACGCCCAGGGCAATGACTCACGCAGGTGCATGTGAGAAAAAGTTAGTGGGGGCGGGCCACACTAACAGCAAGCTTTGATTTCAAGTAGGGGGCCACAAAATATCGTTCCGCGGGCCGCAATTGGCCCCTGGGCTGCGAGTCTGAGACCCCTGATTTAGACTGTCCAGATCTGAAACGCTCTGAGGAAAACTACACTTCCTAGCTCATAGCAGTACAGAACTAAAAGTTAAGTGAGAGTAAAACAGGCTGAAAGGGCTGACGGAGCTCTGAAGACATAATCTGTGATTCCTAAAATACTTGGAAATCTAACAGTCTCAGTCTGTCACACTGTGAAATATAGCTGTGTTAAAACAGCATGTACGGAAAACTTTTATACTGGCCGGAGCTCATTACACAGGCTCTTGGAAGCACAGACAAAAGTCAAAGAATTCAATAATAGGCTTTTTCAACGTAATCTGCGTTGTGTTTTATATATAAGAAGTGACTTAAGTAATCTTACAGCAGTGTAAATGTCCAAAAAATAAAACATTCACAACAAGCCACATGCAGTAAAAGTAAGTGGTAACATGTCAGTCATACAGTAAATAATAAAAACGTTTTGTTTCTTTGACCTCCATGAATACACTTCTCATGAAAATGTGAGCTTGTCATGTGACTATAGCAAGCATGTGTTTTTGTACTGATGTATATGGAGAAGTATCGCTGTGGGTCACGGGCGCAGCAATACACTACAGTGTCTTCTGTCCTCACACTGGTCATTTGCAGATACATCTGCTTCTTACTGTTGTCTCTGGAGATGGTGAAGCGGCCATTAAGTGCACTGGAGTAAAACTTCCTATCACTATCATACTCGATACTTGCAACAAATTCCAGCCCTTTTCCAGGCGCCTGTCTGATTCAACCCATCCAGTAACTACTAAAGTCAAATCCAGAGGCTGTGCAGGTCAGTTTATGAGACTAATCAGGTTTGATGATCACTGAATCAGATTCAATTAGTGTCTGATTCAGGAATCTGAAAAAGATAAATACACAAAGATTGGCGTTATAAGTATAAAAATAAGACAAAGAAATTTTGTTTAAAATATAAAATAAATGATAATACTAACATTGAATGTAATTTAAACAATTACAGTTGCTGTAAATGAAAACAAATTGTATGTTGTTGCGCTGAACATATATCAGCATAAATGCTTCAAACGCAGGACATCATTTGCATGGCATGCCCACTAGAGGCATAAAAGTATTTACAGAGAAATAGCCATGAAGAGAAAAGGCTTACTGAATAACTCCAGCTGTGTTTCATGCTGTCAAGTCCATAACTGCTCTTTACTCATTAAAGCAGAGATGTCCTTTTAGTACATCACTGTGTATCACTGTAACACCCAGAAGAACATGAAGTTTTCTGATCACTGAACAACACAAACATGTCCAGTTCTTTCAGAAATTGTCATTTTTCAGCTGTGTATCTAATCCAGGTTATCCAATACAAACTGAATGTAGTTCCAGAAATAATGCAGGTCACAAATCATCACTGCTGTTAAAGTTTTGTGAATGATGGTATAGTATATAACATTTAGAGTTATTTATTATTAACTTTGCAGAGTAGTGTAATGAAATATATAATAATACTATGATAATGTTAGCAACAAAGAGAAACTGTCATTCAGTTGTTTAATGTGAGTGAGATGATGGTGAATCATTGCAGTCTGTGAGGAGAGAGAAGCTGAATGTGTATTAATGAGCAGTTAGAGGTGGTTTAGTTTATACAGAACTTTACGTAAAATACAACAGAAGCAGAAGAGTTCAGTGACAGATTCAGTAAGGAATAAAACACTTGGGGGCATACTGTTATAGGAAAATAATCAAGGGCAGGGTGATGTGACACATCCTCATTTAAAGCAGTGTCACTGTTACCACATTAAAGTTAATTATTTTCCTACAGTAGCATGTGCAGAAGTGTCTAATAATGCTAATAATGCTCTCATATGCATTGTGTATTGAAATCAACATCAGAAATTACTCATCAATAAACATTTTTTTTTAAAAATCAGAGTTATCATTTCATTTAAAAGCCAGTTATTGTGAGTACCATTTAAATTCAATCATCAGAAAATCAGAAACCGCTTTTAAACATGGGAAGCAAGTGGCATCAGGGGTGCCCACACTTTTTTGATTCGAGAGCTACTTTTAAAATGACCCGTCAAAGAGATCTACCTACACTAAAAATGCGAAACATATATATATATATATATATATATATATATATATATATATATATATATATATATATATATATATATACTGAGTATACTTCAAATATATATACACACAAAATATGTGTTCATGTACCTTGCATAACTGCATGAGCCCTTATGGCACACTACAATTCAGTACATGTTTGGTCATTACCTTACTCTGATGACTTGCACTGAATAGAATCATCCATGGTTGCATAGTCCAGACAGTTGCTGCTGGTAGCCAGCCCCAAGCAGGCCTCCAAATGATGATCAGTCATTGTGGAACGGTATTTGGACTTAATAATCTTCATGTAGGAAAAGGCTGACACACATAAATCAGTAGAGCCAAATAATGCAGTCAAGGAGGTTGCACATTTCCTCATGTTTGGGTACTTTTCCCCTGTGAGTTAGTTCCAAAACTGTCCATGAGCCCTGGACTTCAGCTGAATGTCAGTCTGTCGTTTCAAAATCTCATCCTCCACTTCCGACGAGTTCAGGTGAAACAGCGTTGCAATTATCGATGCGAGTGAATCAACCTCAACATTGTCCCTAAATGGGTAGCACATGAATGTAGCTACTGGCTCCAGTAAAGCACAGTCTTGAAAGCGTCTGTCAAACTCTGACCGACAGCTGTCAATCTGCTCCGTGTAGTGTGCAATGTTCAATTGCGCACAAGCCTTCCGCTGCGTCTCCAGATCTGACGCGAGATTTTGGAAGTTCCCCAAATCATGGCGCTGCAGCTTTGAGGACAGAAGTTGCATTTTCCGTTTAAAGGCATTAACTGAGCTGATCATATTCACCACGGTTTTGTCTTTTCCTTGCAGCTCCAAATTAAGCTCATTTAACATGTTGGTCAGATCGGTTAAAAATGCCAAGTCCAGCAGCCACTGATCATCGTTGAGTTTATGTATTCTGCATGTTTAACAGCAAAAAGAAACTCCCTTATCTCCGGACAGAGCTCTTGAATTCTCTGCAGGAGAATTTTACCCCTACTAAGCCATCTCACGTCAGTGTGTAGCAGGAGCTCAGAGTGGTCGCAGTCTGCCTTCTCCAGATGCACACGGAACAGCCGTCTGTGAAGTGATCTAGCACGTATAGAACAGGCGATCTTTGTTGCCACATCCATGATCTCTTTCATGTTTAGCGTTTTTGCGCATAAGGCTTGTTGGTGTATTATGCAGTGACTGTACTTCTTGATAGCTGGAGTGCTTTGATTGAAGATAATATTTCGGTTTTGTTCATAAAGTCCCGAAACAACGAGTCCTGTTTACCAACCAAAGGATTTCTTTTCATCACTTATATTTCGACAGCTTTAGACAGTCATTTCCTAACCAGCCTCACAATTAAATAAAAAAAGTAGCTTTTATAGACTGAAGGAGATCGTGATGATAATCAGTGCAGTCCTCTATGTGTTGTGTACTGAGTCGACATCAGGAATTAGCCTTTAAGAGATACCAACAAATATTTTTGTGTCTGAGTCATCAAGTGAAATTTATTACCAAATATTTTAAGTAGCATTTGAATTAAAATATAGGAAGTAAAAAAATGAAAGCTTTTAGACATATAAAGCAAGTGGAATATTAACTGGACATTCAAACAGCTAAAAGATCTAATTATATTCTTATTAATGATGACCTGAGTAAATCTTTATATATATATATATATATATATATATATATATATATATATATATATATATATATATATATATATATATATATATATATATATATATATTTGGATAAAATAATGATTTATGTGTCTAGCAGGAGATATGTAGAGACAATAGAGTGTGTTGTTTGTATTGGGGTTTTCTCTATTCTCCAAAGTTTAACAGAAACCATCACATCACATAAATAGAGGGATATCCAGCCCTGATGCTTGTCTTTGCATATCTTGTGATGATGGGAGGAGAATGTATTTCAAACATGTTTAAATCATAATGTGGAAATTCCTCTTATGTGGGATATGTGGATTTTTATTGGAACAGAAGCCTCTTTATCAAATGCTATAATTTTCATTCAAATATTGAAGTGTCAGTGTAATAAGCAGTGTAAATTTAGCATGATAATAATTATCTGTGCTTGAGGATATTGGGATCATTATAATAGACAAATTCTACCTCTCAAAATGCTCTCACACTTTCTCACACAAATTCTAATTTGCTGAGGTGATTATTATAATTCCATAACTTACAAGAACTTGTTATACTGTAGTATCTTTACCTAACAATGCTGTGTATAATGTACAGCAATGTTAGAGATGTAGCATTATTATGTTAGAAAATGGTTTAAAATCTACATTGTAAACTTTTTAAAAAATAACTTTCAACTCTTTGTTGTCATTTGTGTGATTATATATTTTTTTAGTTAGACTTGGATAGATAAGTGTTGTACTTGTGGACTAATAGGCCTTTGTACAGGGTGTTTTTGTACAGGTTTATTGTTGATCTGTCTCACTGTGGTTCACGGGCGCAGTAATACACAGCTGTGTCTTCAGTCTGCATGTTCTGCCCTGTTAATGTTACTGTGCTGCTGGATGTGTCTCTGGAAACCTGAAACCTGCTTTTCAGTTTCTCACTGTAGTCAGTGCCACCGCTACTACATATACGTCCGATCCATTCCAGCGCTTTTCCTGCAGGTTGTCGTATCCAGTGTGTACAGTAGCTGCTATCAGTTAATGAATATCCAGACACTTTACAGGTCAGAGTCATTGACTGACCAAGTGTTAATACCGTGGATCCGGGCTGGATCAGCTCAACACAGTGAGCACATGTTAAATAAAAGTTCATTTTAATGTTATAAAATGAAAATGTGCCCAAAAGCCATATTTATGTCAAATGTAAAAACACTTACAGTGTACGGCTGCCAGCAGCAGCAGCAGCAATAGGGATGTGGAGATCATGGTGTGTGTTGAAGCAGAATAAGTAAAAGCTCTTGGTCTTCATTGCTTAAATATATAACAGGGAAGGACATTTGCATAGAGACACTCCTTATATTAGGGGAATTTTGATGCAATCCCACATATCAGGACCAATTTACCTTATTGATGTTTGTGTGACTTTATTTTCATTTGATCATAATGCATAAATACATCTATGCATACTAACTGACTATTATTTTTTGTTTGTTTGTTTTGTTTTGTTTCAGCTTCAGAGTGGTGTGATGCCATTGATCCATCATCATGTTAGAATGATCAAATTTGCCATTCTGAATAATCAGTATTGGGAATTCTACAGCGCTGTGGTATAACTAATATTATAGGTTGTGTGTTTTTGTTTTGAATATTCATTAGAGATAAAGTCGCCACCAAAAATTTCCCAGTTACAGAAAATGACTGAATGAATTTGTATCATTTATTAAGCTTGCTTGTTGACTTAAACAGTTTTAGATCTTAAAAGTATCACTGCTGCCAATGGAACTTGTGAATTTTATTAACTCTGATATCTGTCCTTATGTGTGGATGAAACAGATTTGAAGTTTAGAATGGGCCATGTAACATTTATGGAAGGAGTCTCCAGTTTCAGTAAGTTTTCAGACACAGAAAACTCTTTAGAACAGAGGATTTTTAACAAACTAAGTTGGTTCTTTTTCCCACAATATGAATATTTAAACCTTTAAACCATTTGATTTGCATAATAGTGTTTAGGTGTTGCAAAGGTGCAATAGAACTAAAGTCATACTACATTTCCTGCAAATTTAAAAACATGTACACATTCACAAAATATAAGAGCTACTACTATTTACTTACTAATTCATCAAACAATGTGGATTATGCAACCTGGTTTAATGAGGCAATGATATAGTAGATCTGTAATGTCTTAGTTTTTAAAAAATGTTGTAAATAGATTTTACAACTGAGATGGAATCCCAGGACGACAGCAGTCCTCTCTCAGTCATTTTAACCTCAACATGTTGGGATGATGTTGTATAAGTAGATAAAGAGCACCTCTCAGAGGTCATAAAACATAATGTTCATAATATCTAATGTGGGTGCAGATGTATTAATATACTAAATATAAATATAAATATAAATATATAAAGTGCAAGTCAAACATTTAGGTCAATTTGATTGTCTGTGAAAAAAACAAAATAATTTGCACTTCTAGTGAAATGGTAGAGAAGATTTTTCTATCCATTCATTATTTATTATGCTTTCATCTGGTCCATAATAATTTAACATTTAATTTAATATTTATTTATGTATGTAGGATGTGATGGTCTTCCATAAATTGTACCTTTTAAGTTAATTCAAAATAAACTTCACACATATGTAAGGCTTAATTTTTGTACAGTCCTCTCACTGAGATGTACAGCTGTGTGTCTTTGCACAATAATAAACAGCCGTGTCTTCTGGCACCAGGCTGCTGATATCTAAGTAAAGCACACTGTTGCTCGTGTCTCTGGAGATGCTGAAGCGAGTTTTAAAGGAAGCTCCAGAATCTATGCCTCACCACC